>NC_081777.1:13352246-13647246 GCF_963082965.1 Carassius carassius | reverse complement strand
GCAGATTGTCATCACTCAATGGCTGGATGTCTAAGTGGTGCCCACAGAATAACATAGGTTTCATAGACAATTGGACAAGCTTTTGGGGCAGACCTGACCTGTTTAAAAGAGATGGTCTTCATCCCTCCTGGGGTGGCGCCACTCTTCTCTCTAGAAATATGGCAAATAGTCTTAGTGTTTATACTTGACTAACTGGGGCCCAGGTCAGGAAGCAGACAGACTGGCTAAACCGACCGTCTGCTAGCTGCCTCCCGTCACAGAGGTCAGTTAATTCTCAGCACATAGAGACTCTTTCACCTAGATATCACACTATAGAGACTGTGTCTGTTCCCCGAACTAGAAAATACAAAAAACGTCCAAACCAAGTTAAGATTAACAATTTAATTGAGGTTCAACAAATAAAAAACAGAAGCAATATGGATAAACAAATGATAAAGCTTGGCTTATTGAATATCAGATCCCTTTCTACGAAAACACTTTTTGTAAATAATATGATCACTGATCATAATATAGATGTACTCTGTTTGACAGAAACCTGGCTAAAACCTGATGATTACATTATTTTAAATGAGTCCACCCCCAAAGATTACTGTTATAAACATGAGCCACGTCTAAAAGGCAAAGGTGGAGGTGTTGCTTCAATTTATAACAACGATTTCAGGATTTCTCAGAGGGCAGGCTACAAGTATAACTCGTTTGAAGTAATGGTACTTCATATAACATTATCCAAAGAAACAAATGTTAATGATAAATCCCCTGTTATGTTTGTACTGGCTACTGTATACAGGCCACCAGGGCACCATACAGACTTTATTAAAGAGTTTGGTGATTTTACATCCGAGTTAGTTCTGGCTGCAGATAAAGTTTTAATAGTTGGTGATTTTAATATCCATGTTGATAATGAAAACGATGCATTGGGATCAGCATTTATAGACATTCTGAACTCTATTGGTGTTAGACAACACGTTTCAGGACCTACTCATTGTCGAAATCATACTCTAGATTTAATACTGTCACATGAAATTGATGTTGATGGTGTTGAAATTATTCAGCCAAGTGATGATATCTCAGATCATTATTTAGTTCTTTGCAAAATTCATATAGCCAAAATTGTAAATTCTACTTCTTGTTACAAGTATGGAAGAACCATCACTTCTAACACAAAAGACTGCTTTTTAAGTTATCTTCCTGATGTATCCAAATTCCTTAGCATATCCAAAACCTCAGAACAACTTGATGATGTAACAGAAACTATGGACTCTCTCTTTTCTAGCACTTTAAATAAAGTTGCTCCTTTACGCTTAAGGAAGGTTAAGGAAAACAGTTTGACACCATGGTATAATGAGCATACTCGCACCCTAAAGAGAGCAGCCCGAAAAATGGAGCGCAGCTGGAGGAAAACAAAACTAGAGGTATTTCGTATTGCTTGGCGGGAAAGTAACATATCCTACAGAAAAGCATTAAAAACTGCTAGATCCGATTACTTTTCTTCTCTTTTAGAAGAAAACAAACATAACCCCAGGTATTTATTCAATACAGTGGCTAAATTAACGAAAAATAAAGCCTCAACAAGTGTTGACATTTCCCAACACCACAGCAGTAATGACTTTATGAACTACTTTACTTCTAAAATCGATACTATTAGAGATAAAATTGCAACCATTCAGCCGTCAGCTACAGTATCACATCAGACAGTGCACTATAGACCCCATGAGGAACAGTTCCACTCATTCTCTACCATAGGAGAGGAAGAATTGTATAAACTTGTTAAATCATCTAAACCAACAACATGTATGTTAGACCCTATACCATCTAAGCTCCTGAAAGAGGTGCTTCCAGAAGTCATAGATCCTCTTCTGACTATTATTAATTCCTCATTGTCATTAGGACATGTCCCCAAAACCTTCAAACTGGCTGTTATTAAGCCTCTCATCAAAAAACCACAACTTGACCCCAAAGAACTAGTTAATTATAGACCAATCTCGAATCTCCCTTTTCTGTCCAAGATACTAGAAAAGGTGGTATCCACACAATTATATTCCTTCTTAGAGAAAAAATGGTATATGTGAGGATTTCCAGTCAGGATTTAGACCGTATCATAGTACTGAGACTGCTCTTCTTAGAGTTACAAATGATCTGCTCTTATCATCTGATCGTGGGTGTATCTCTCTATTAGTTTTATTGGATCTTAGTGCTGCGTTTGACACAATTGACCACAACATTCTTTTGCATAGACTTGAATACTTTGTTGGCATCAGTGGAAGTGCATTAGCATGGTTTAAATCGTACTTATATGACCGCCATCAGTTCGTAGCAGTGAATGAAGATGTATCCTATCGATCACAAGTGCAGTATGGAGTACCTCAAGGCTCAGTACTAGGGCCGCTACTCTTCACGCTTTATATGTTACCCTTGGGAGATATCATCAGGAAACATGGTGTTAGCTTTCACTGTTATGCTGATGATACTCAGCTCTATATTTCTTCGCAGCCCGGTGAAACACACCAATTTGAAAAACTAATGGATTGCATAGTCGATATAAAAAACTGGATGACGAGTAATTTCTTACTGCTAAATTCTGAAAAAACAGAGGTGTTAATTATAGGACCTAAAAACTCTGCTTGTAATAACCTGGAACACTGTCTAAGACTTGATGGTTGCTCTGTCAATTCTTCATCATCAGTTAGGAACCTAGGTGTGCTACTTGATCGCAATCTTTCCTTAGAAAGCCACGTTTCTAGCATTTGTAAAACGTACTCGGTTACTAAACGTAACCTCGGTTCTCTCTAGAAGAGCGAACGAGTACTGCGTCTTAGCTAAGACGCTACGGGAAAAGTCTCTTTTCACGAAATACTGAAGCAAAAAATTATCCTTAATTTTGCATTTTTGTAAAGCGCATTTGCAGCAGTACACAGCCATAGGCGAGACGGCTCGTTCGCTCATTGGCTTGTTCTGCGGCAACTGCACAGCCTATCGAGCGCGGGCTGATGCAACATCAGACCAATAAGGGCGCTTCGCGCCCTTCTTGCCACTTCCCGCCGAAACGGGTGTGGCCCAACCTATAAAAGGAGCTCGAAAAGGCTGACTCACCTGATTTATTTCATCGCCGAAGCGAACCAGAGTGAATCGTGCGCACGGCAGAGAACGCAGTACTCGTTCGCTCTTCTAGAGAGAACCGAGGTTACGTTTAGTAACCGAGTACGTTCTCTTACGAGAGCTCTCTCGTACTGCGTCTTAGCTAAGACGCTACGGGAACCCAATGTAAAACGCCGTGCGCGCAGGGATCACACACCAATAAACCTGAAGCAACGCCCAGGATTTACAGTGCACAGTCACCTGAGGGACTCACAGAGAGTCCAGGACAGAAAAGGGAAAAAGCGCTCCGTCCCATATCTAGCAGCATCCGTAGATGCGGCAATATGACGTCACACAGCCGAGGCAAGGCCTGACCAATGTGGCAATGCGGGTCTTACGCAATACTGCCCATATAACAGTCGGCAGCGCATAGCGCTCGTGAACTCAGAATTCCCCTCAGGGCCCTGATTCGCCTATACCGACAGCAGCCTTGCTTGCAAGGTGGGAACCTCCAGGTTATAGAACCTGATAAATGTAGACGGCGAGGCCCAACCTGCCGCCATACATATATCCTGCAAGGAGATCCCAGTAGACCATGCCCACGACGAGGCGATGCCTCTTGTGGAGTGTGCTCTGACGCCCAACGGGCACTGAAGGCCCCTGGAAGCGTAAGCTAACGCTATGGCGTCAACTATCCATCTGGATAGAGTCTGTCTCGAAACAGCCATTCCCTTGGAACGCCCACCGAACGAGACAAATAGCTGCTCCGTCTGCCGAAAGGCAGCAGAGCGAGACACATAAGCTCTTAAAACCCTGACAGGGCAAAGAAGACTCGAGTCTCCATCCTCCCCTGACACCGGCAGGGCAGACAGGGCAATAACCTGAGCCCGAAACGGTGTGTTGAGGGGTTTCAGAAAACGCCGCGATGGCAGCCACATAAACTTTGAGCGTGGATGGGGCTCTGCCCTTATCCAACAGCTCCTGAAGGAAGGAGAGGACCTCCGTCACCTCACAACTAAGGGGTGAATAACCTCGAGCTGTGCACCAGCTGGAGAACACCGACCACTTCGAGGCATACAGACGTCGTGTCGACGGAGCTCTAGCCTGAGTGATGGTATTTAGCACTCCCACTGCGAGATCAGCGGGTAACCATTGAGTGCCCATACATAGAGGGACCACAACTCCGGTTGAGGGTGCCAAATCGAGCCCCTGGCCTGCGAGAGGAGGTCTCTCCTCAACGGTACCGGCCACGGGGCGACATCTGCTAACTGCATCAAATCTGGGAACCATGGTTGGTTCTTCCAAAGAGGTGCTACAAGCAGTATTGAACATCTCGTTTCTCTCACCCGTTCTATCACCTGCGGAAGGAGGGAGACGGGAGGGAACGCATAAAGCGGGCAGCACGGCCATCTCCGTGACAGCGCGCTTTCGTTCTTGGAAAAGAACGCGGGGCAGTGAGCGTTTTCGTGGGACACAAAGAGGTCCACCTCCGCCATGCCAAATCTCTCCCACAACAGCCGGACTGTTTGCGGGTGTAGAGACCATTCGCCCGTAGGAACATTGCCTCTGGACAGCCTGTCTGGACCCAGATTCTGCAGTCCAGGCACATGCACTGCTCTCAGCGAGCGCACGTTGCGCTGAGCCCAAATCAGGAGGCGTTCCGTCAGCCTGCACATGTTTCGGGACCCGAGACCGACCTGGCGATTTATGTAGGACACCACGGACATGTTGTCCGAACGGACTATGACGTGGTGATCCTTGATATGGGGACAAAAGCGCGTCAGCGCGTTCTCCACTGCCAGCATTTCCAGGCAGTTGATATGATGGAGCTTTTCCCGTTCTGACCATAGGCCAAAGGACGGTCTGCCTTCGAGCAGCGCTCCCCATCCCGAAGTGGAGGCATCCGTCAACACCATTTTCACACTCTGGGAAGTCCCCAGGCTTACACCTGATCGGTACCAGCCGTTCGCTGTCCAAGGTGCTAGAGCCGCAACACATCTCTGATCGACCTTGAAATGCAGCCGGCCAGACGCCCACGCTCTGCGCGGCACCCGAGCCTTCAGCCAGAACTGCAGGGGGCGCATGCGGAGCAGGCCCAGCCGCAGAACCGGAGATGCTGAGGCCATGAAACCCAGCATCTTTTGACAGTGTTTGAGCGCCACAGTCGCGCCACAGCGGAAAGAACTCGCTGCATGCTGAATGCCCATCGTGCGCTGTGGTGACAGCCGCGCCGTCATGGAACACGAGTTCAGAACTATACCCAGAAACAGGATCGTCTGACTGGGGTTCAGCGAACTCTTCACCCAATTGACACTGAGGCCGAGCTTCTCGAGGTGATCGAGTAAAACGGCTCTGTGGTCCATGAGCTCCGCTCATGATCGGGCCAGAACCAGCCAGTCGTCCAAATAATTCAGCACTCGTGTGCCTCTGAGTCTAAGAGGAGCGAGCGCTGCATCCATGCACCTCGTAAACGTACGAGGAGCTACGGACAAGCCGAATGGCAGGACTGCAAACTGGTATGCCTGGCCCTCGAAGGCGAATCTCAAATATCGCCTGTGGTTTGACGCTATCTGTATTTGAAAATACGCGTCCTTCAGATCTATTGACATGAACCAGTCCCCTCTGCGAATCTGCGCGAGGAGCTTCCTGGTCGTGAGCATTTTGAAACTGCGTTTCATCAATGCCTGTTCAGCTGTCTTAGATCCAGTATGGGCCGGAGACCCCCGTCTCTCTTGGGCACCAGAAAGTATCTGCTGTACAGCCCCCCCTCGCTTTGAGACACAGGCTCTACAGCCCCTTTGCTCAACAGTTTTGATATTTCGGCCCGAAGTATGTGTGCTACTTCTGTTTTGACCGTAGTTTCGACGCGCGCTGAAAAGCACGGTGGGCGTCGAGAAAACTGTAGCGAGTAGCCTCTCTTTATAATGCCTAGCACCCAATCCGAAACCCCTGGAAGCACTGACCATGCATCTGCATGAATGGCTAAGGGCTGGATGCGAAACGCGCTCTGTTGACTGGGCAACGGCGGCGTTCGAGTGTGCTGCGCATCTGAGGCGGGGAGCGCGCTGATCACAGCGGGCAGATCGCTCTTCCTCGACCCCGTTCCGGCGCTTAACCGACTGGAGGGAGGCTGAGCGGGTCCCGTGGGACTCGATATATCTGCGAGTAACCGTGGGCTGCATGTGTGCACTTTTACCACTTTCAACTCGCTGTCTGCCTGTGCAGAATGTACGTGCACGGGCCTCGTTTTTACAGAAGCCCCGCGCCGTATGTGACATAGTGTATGTGGGCACTGGGAAGTGGGCACGTTTACTATGCGGCGCGCTCGACCGATCTGTGTTTATCTTATGTGCGCTAGCCCTGTGTGCAGGGCTGTGCTTACATGTGGAGATGGGCACTGGGTAGTGGGCATCGTCACTGCATTTATAGCACCATCGGTCGTGGCCGGACGAGCATGCACGGGTTTCGTTTTTACAGAAACCACATGACGCGTGTGACATAGTAATTGTGGGCACTGAGGGGTGGGCACGTTTACTATGCAGTGTGCGCGACCGACTTGAGTCGTCATTATGGGCGCAGGCCCTGTGTGCAGGGCTGTGCTTACATGTGGAGATGGGCACTGAGGAGTGGGCATCGTCACTACATTTATAGCACCATCGGCCGTGGCCGGACGAACGTGCACGGGTTTCGTTTTTACAGAAACCACATGACGCGTGTGACATAGTGATTGTGGGCACTGAGGAGTGGGCACGTCTACTATGTAGTGCGCGTGATCGACTTGAGTCGCTTTTATAGGCGCGAGCCCTGTGTGAAGGGCTGTGCTTATATGCGGAGATGGGCACTGAGCAGTGGGCATCGTCACTACATTTATAGCACCTTCGCCGTGGCCGGGACACCAGGAATTACACCTTTTTCGGGAAATATCTGGGTAGCCGTGATAACGGTTTTCGTGTGCAGGCAAGCGGGCAACCGTACAGGCTTGCGCATTGCAAACAACGCTGAAACAGTCACAATCTCTGGAAACTGAAACAGCGGCGCGCTTAGGTGAGAGCCCGGCCGCAGCGGAACTCGTACACCGGCGCTTCGATGAAGCAGCCATCGTGTGTAGTGCCGACGCAGCGTCATGCAGCATGCGTAGATGGCTTTCCCAGGATGGCTTCGGGGCTCCCGGCCTCACCGTAATCCTCTGCCGCGGTCCCCGCGGCGCGGGGCGACGGCCAGTAGAGCGAGAACGGGGGTCTCGAGCTGCGTTGCTGAAGCTGTTGTGATAACGGCTTTTGTGTGCAGGCAAGCGGGCAACTGTGCAGGCTTGCGCATTGCAGAAAACGCTGAGACAGTCACAATTCCTGGAACTGAAACAGCGGTGCGCTTGGGTGAGAGCTCGGCCACAGCGGAACTCGTACACCTGCGCTTCGATGAAGCAGCCATCGTTAGTAGTGCCGACGCAGCGTCACACAGGAGGCTTTAGATGGCAACACCGCTTTTGCCGCCGTCCAGGTGCGTCGCTATCGCCTGTTCCACCGGCGGAAGTGAGTGGTAGTTCCTGTTTTTAGCATCATCAGTGTGGAGAATGCTAGTGAGACAGACGAACGAGTTCGTGCTGAATATGGAGCGTTCCAAGCCTTCGCCACCTCTTCGTGAAGCTCAGGAAGAAAAGAGGCGGGCTTTGAGAAGTACGCTCATCCGAAAGGGAAATACCATCCAGCCGGGAACGAGAGGGGGGGGGCGCTGGTGCAAACCACTCGCGGCCGAGACTCATCGCGGCCAACACGAGCCTTCGCCCCGGCTCCTTCTCGATGTCAGCTCGTCTGCTGGGCTTCTGAGCAGAAGACGCGAGATCCTCGGAGCTCGCCCAGCCCTCACTGCCCGAAGCTAGCAGAGAGCGCGTGTCCTCTTCCCCCGACGCGGCCCTGAGATCGACTTCCTCGGACGACGCGCCGGCAAACAGCGGGCGCTGCCCACCGGGAAGCGATGCAGGGGGGGCCGGTGAAGCAGGGCGAACCGGCGAGCTCGGTTGAGCTGAAGACGGTTCCAGAATCCGCTGGAAGCGATGCTTTTACGGCGCCTCAGCGCAGCGGAGAATGCAGGCTCAGAGAAAAAGGCCAGGCGAGTCCTCAGAGTCACCATGGCAACAGCTCGCAGTGGGGGCATCCGCCGTCAGCGAGCGAGCGCTGCATGATCTTCACCCAGGCAGGAGACACAGATGACGTACCGGTCTCCCTCGCTGAGTGGGGTTCTGACGAGCCGCAGGAAGGCATCTTAAAAAAGACGCGAGCTCTTTTACGAGTGTGTGTCGCAGGGCGAACACACACACACACATAAAGAACAGCTTGTATATAACAGGATTGAAAGGATATAGGCGCCGGATAGCGCAGCAGGAACGGCAATGGAAGGCGGCGATGCCAGCAGCTTCAGAATGGCTCGTCCTGCTGATGTGCTTTCTCAGACGGCGCTTGCTTCCTCCGTGATCCAGCGATGCGTGAGCTTCGCTGAAGAGATGAAAAATCAGGTGAGTCAGCCTTTTCGAGCTCCTTTTATAGGTTGGGCCACACCCGTTTCGGCGGGAAGTGGCAAGAAGGGCGCGAAGCGCCCTTATTGGTCTGATGTTGCATCAGCCCGCGCTCGATAGGCTGTGCAGTTGCCGCAGAACAAGCCAATGAGCGAACGAGCCGTCTCGCCTATGGCTGTGTACTGCTGCAAATGCGCTTTACAAAAATACAAAATTAAGGATAATTTTTTGCTTCAGTATTTCGTGAAAAGAGACTTTTCCCGTAGCGTCTTAGCTAAGACGCAGTACGAGAGAGCTCTCGTAAGAGAACTGCATTTTTCCATCTCAAAAATATATCTAAATTACGGCCTATGCTCTCAATGTCAAATGCAGAAATGTTAATCCATGCATTTATGACCTCAAGGTTAGATTATTGTAATGCTTTATTGGGTGGTTGTTCTGCACGCTTAGTAAACAAACTACAGCTAGTCCAAAATGCAGCAGCAAGAGTTCTTACTAGAACCAGGAAGTATGACAATATTAGCCCGGTCCTGTCAACACTGCACTGGCTCCCTATCAAGCATCGCATAGATTTTAAAATATTGCTTATTACTTATAAAGCCCTGAATGGTTTAGCACCTCAGTATTTGAATGAGCTCCTTTTACATTATAATCCTCTACGTCCGCTACGTTCTCAAAACTCAGGCAATTTGATAATACCTAGAATATCAAAATCAACTGCAGGCGGCAGATCCTTTTCCTATTTGGCGCCCAAACTCTGGAATAACCTACCTAACATTGTTCGGGAGGCAGACACACTCTTGCAGTTTAAATCTAGATTAAAGACCCATCTCTTTAACCTGGCATACACATAACATACTAATATGCTTTTATTATCCAAATCCGTTAAAGGATTTTTAGGCTGCATTAATTAGGTAAACCGGAACCGGAAACACTTCCCATAACAACCTATGTACTTGCTACATCATTAGAAGAATGGCATCTACGCTAATATTTGTCTGTTTCTCTCTTGTTCCGAGGTCACCGTGGCCACCAGATCCAGTCTGTGTCCAGATCAGAGGGTCACTGCAGTCACCCGGATCCAGTACGTATCCAGACCAGATGCTGGATCAGCACCTAGAAAGGACCTCTACATCCCTGAAAGACGGCGGAGACCAGGACAACTAGAGCCCCAGATACAGATCCCCTGTAAAGACCTTGTCTCAGAGGAGCACCAGGACAAGACCACAGGAAACAGATGATTCTTCTGCACAATCTGACTTTGCTGCAGCCTGGAATTGAAGTCTGGTCAGAGGAGAACTGGCCCCCCAACTGAGCCTGGTTTCTCCCAAGGTTTTTTTCTCCATTCTGTCACCGATGGAGTTTCGGTTCCTTGCCGCTGTCGCCTCTGGCTTGCTTAGTTGGGGACACTTCATCTACAGTGATATCGTTGACTTGATTGCAAATAAATGCACAGACACTATTTAACTGAACAGAGATGACATAACTGAATCCAATGATGAACTGCCTTTAACTATCATTTTTGCATTATTGACACTGTTTTCCTAATGAATGTTGTTCAGTTGCTTTGACGCAATGTATTTTGTTTAAAGCGCTATATAAATAAAGGTGACATTGACATTGACATTGACATAGACGTCCAAATGACGTCCAAAAAATTACCCAGTTCAGGTCCAATGTTGAACGTAAATATGATGTCCAAGTTGGGTCATGGTTGGACGTCCAAATAGTGGACCTAGTTTGGACATCGAAAAAAATTACCCAGTTCAAAGGTCCAATGTTGAACGTCAATATGACGTCCAAGTTGGGTCATGGTTGGACGTCCAAATAGTGGACCTAGTTTGGACGTCGAAAAAAATTACCCAGTTCAAAAGTCCAATGTTGAACGTCTATATGACGTCCAAGTTGAGTCATGGTTGGACGTCCAAATAGTGGACCTAGTTTGGACGTCGAATAGATGTCCAGAATTGGTCATGGACCGACGGACCCAATATAGACATGATCTGCACGTCTATCCGACGTCCAATGTTTAGTGGGATAAGTTACGTAACGTCAACTGTAAACTGTTTGTGCAGTACCTTTTTTAATGCACAAAAAGCTTATTGTGGCATTTGTTTACTACTGTGGCACGTAAATACCATACATCGCTAACTGTGTCCTCAATGTCTTGTACAGCCTACCGACACTTTCTCGAATGGGTCTGGATTAGTGGGAGTGGCTTGTGGAGCTGTGCAAATGTGTTGCATTGTGGGAGTTGTGGTTTTCCATACAAATGAGCCCTAAAGTTACTTTCTGTAATAACTCGGTCAAAAAGGCACCAAATTCTAAAATTTTAATAGATTTCGACTACATATATGACCCACTTTCAATGAAGATCAATGTTCCCACGGGTGAAATGCTCCTTTAACTGTAGAGCTGTAGCTGAATAGTTAGGCCTACTACGCTGCTGAAATTTAATGTTGGTCATTATGGTGGAACTTAATATTTAATAACAAATATTTTCTGAAGTGGTACTTGGTATAAAAAGTTTGAGAACCACTGGTTTAAAGAAATGGTATAAAATGAAATCCTGCTTTTTAAGAACTTTTCAGTAAACCATTTCTTCTTTCCCCTTGTAGAGTCATCAAGGATCCAGCTTGTTCTTGAAACATTGGTCAGAAATTGTTCATCTGCTACATTGCACTGTCACTTCTGGTAGAGATGCTTTGACCTTTTGTGATCGGTTTTGATTGTACTTAGTTTAATAAAAAAATACTGAATTAGATTTTACTTGTTTTACTACACTGTAATGTTAGTGTTCTGATTAAAACAGTGTAACTGGGGGCTCTGAAAACACTGCTTATGAATATTTGTGAATTGTATGATTGCATCTGAATACATTAAAAAAGTGTTTAATGATTAGTGTTGTCTACTTTGTTTCCAACTCCATTGTTACTGAACTGTAAAGTGAAAATATTGTGTGATTTATTTTGCATTCAGTTTTCAGTTAAATATATTTCACAATATCAAAGTTATTGTGAAACATTGTGAACATGCCTAAACTCACTGGTTAAATCTTGTGCAGTGGCGCAGATGGGATTTTTTTAACTGGGGGGGGGGGGGGGGGGGGGGTTGGATGGATGGGCAAGCTAAAAAAAAAATTCAGTCCAGAAAAATCACCAGCTCAGTCATAGACGACAGTACAATTGCATCTCAAAATATTTGAGTATCATAGAAAAGGTATTGTAACTTAATTCAAAAAAGCAAACTTTCTTATATTCTAGATTCATTGCACACAAACTGAAATATTTCAATATTTTTTTGTTTAAATTCTGATGGTTACGATTTACAGCTTAAAAAAAATAATAATTCTGTATCTCAAAATTTTTTATATTCTATTTTGAGCTTGAATAGTTTGATTAATTTTGAGTATAAATACAGGGTACCTCCTGGGCTAGTTCAGAACATGCAACCACACTTATTGGAAAGAATATTGACTTGACAGTTATCCAGAAAACAATCATCAACACCCTCCACAAGGAGGGTAAGCCACAGAAGGTCACTGCTGTAAGGACTGGCTGTTCACAGAGTGCTGTATCAAAATATATACAGCGTCAAAAGCGTGTTTCAAAAATCGTTTAGTACACGTTTAAGGAGCGGCGGGCCGGGTCGTCACTATTAGGCTACTGTACCAGAAACTCAGATTAATCCTCTGTTTACCAATAGAGCCTTTCATTGAGAGAGTGTGGGGGACTGATCGGGTCACTATGAATCTGGGGGGGTCATGTCCCCCCTGTCCCTAGTGCCATCTGCGCGCCTGATCTTGTGTGCCCTCCAGAAGTTTGTGCTCTGCAAGTGAACGACGCCTTATGGTGCCATCCCAAAGAAGTTCAAAATCATTCTCACGATCCTTCTCCTGGACTGTGCCCAGCTGGTGGAATGACCTCCCAATCTCAATCCGAACAGCTGAGTCTTTACTCATTTTCAAGAAACATTTAAAGACCCATCTTTTTCGTCAGCACTTAACCAGCTAATACCAGTGGTGGACAGTAATGGAGTAGCTTTACTTAGTTACTGTACTTAAGTACATTTTTCAAGTATCTGTACTTTACTGGAGTAGTTTTATTTTGAGTAACTTTTACTTTTACTTCACTACATTCCAAAGCATAAAATCGTACTTTTAACTTCACTACATTTCATAAAACATATCGTTACTCCCTATAATATATCACGTGCTCCGACACGCAGAAGCGGTGTCTGATTCATCATGAACGAACTGAGTCTTTTCAAAATAAACTTAAATCGGATCGCAAATCGCACCAAACAATTCGTTTACGAATTAGAATGATCCGATTGCAGCCTGCTGTCTATGGATTGCAGCTGTTCTGGAGTCGACCACTCACTGATTCAAATGAACCGTTTAGTGCAAGTCTACAGAAGTAAGAACCGGGAGATCTTGTGAGCGCGCGTGCGTCTGATGTTGCTAAAAGTAAGTTACTAATGTCGAAATTTTGGATTAATTATTGTAACTGAAAATCATATTTAGGTCAAAATTGTCAGTTGTTTGGGAACTAAATCCGTTGTAAAGAGTGATCTATTTAAGCCCACTGAAATGCTCGAGTGCAGACGATGCACAATTGTAGGTAAAAAAACAAAATAAATAAAAAAAACAAACATTAAAATTACACAGATTAAATACAATAACTCATGCACGTTCAAATTCCCCGCTGCCGTAATGTTAACAGTTTTATTAAAATGCTACCATTCATGTCCTATGTGACGTCTGTTTTTATGTTGTTTATCAACAGTAACGTTTTGATTAACTAGACGAGTAGACAGACATGAATGTTTATTCATAACCGTACTGAAAATAAGTAAATATTGTTAGCTGATGCTAACTGTCTAGCTAACAAGCTTGCTGGTGCTAAGTTGAGGTAATTTTTATAAATGTCCAAATATTTTTATTCAACCACCTATATATATATATATATATATATATATATATATATATATATATATATATATAGATTACATCTGGGGAGACAGGAAATAATGTGATGTTCAGAACATGGTAACTACAGTAATTATCAAAGTGGGAAGAGATGCACCCTGTTTGGCCAGGTGTGTTTTTACACCACAGATATGGTTTGAGAAGGAAAAAAAATCCAGGGGCATAGCCATCTTTTCAGAAGTGAGGGGGACAGAAATTATATATATATATATATATATATATATATATATATATATATATATATATATATAGGCTATATATATAGGTTATATATGTAGGCTATATAACATTTCTTTAATCTATAAAGCTTACCAATCAACAGTTTTTGAACAGTAAGATTTTTTATGTTTTTAAAGAAGTATCTTCTGCTCACCAAGCCTGCATTTATTTGATACAAAGTACAGCAAAAAACTGTAATATTGTGAAATATTTTTATATTTAAAATAACTTTTTTCCCTATTTGAATATATTTTAAAATGTAATTTATTCCTGTGATCAAAGCTGTATTTTCAGCATCATTACTCCAGTCTTAAGTGTGACATCCTTCAGAAATCATTCTAATATGCTGATTTGCTGATTATCAATATTTAAAATATGAGTATTTTTTTTCAGTATTCTTTGATGAATATAAGGATTAAAAAATTAGCATTTATGTGAAATAAAAATCTTTTGCAACATTGTACACTATATCATTCAAAAGCTTACAGTCAATATAAGTTTGGTTTTTTGGAAAATATATTATAGAAATGAACACTTCTACTTAGCAAGGACTCTTTTGTGGGTTCGAGTCTCAGGCCGGCAACACCATGACTTAGGTTCTCTTGAGCAAGACACCGAACCCCCAACTGTTCCCCAGGCGCCGCAGCATAAATGATGCCCACTGCTCCAAGTGTGTGTGTTTTCACTTGCTGTGTGTGTGCACTTTGGATGGGTTAAATACAGAATACAGGTGAGATGAACATCACAGAGCGCTGAACTCTCCTGCAGTGTGTGTTTCATTCATACTCGAAGCTGTAGGGTGCTCTCGCGCAGAAAGTCATATCAGGAAATTTCTGCGAATTCTCAGAAACGAATTCTGAGTATGGGTCACCATACTTGGCTGTATGTCACGTCACTTCATTTTAAATTGATCAAAAGTGATGATAAAGACATAATTTTCTAATTCAGATTATTCCAGATTTCTATTTCAAAATAAATGCTGTTCTTCTGAACTTTCTATTCATCAAAGAAACTTTTTTTTTTAATTATTTCTGAAGGATTGTCTGACTGGAGTATTGATGCTTAAAATTCAGCTTTGAAATTTCAATAAATTACATTTTGAAATATATCCAAATAAAAAAAACAGTTAATATAAATAGGTTAGTAAAAATATTTCACAATTGTTCTGTTTTGCTGTACTTTGGATCAAATAAATGCAGACTTGGTGAACAGAAGAGACTTCTTTAAAAAATATTAACAAGCTTACTGTTCAAAAACTGTTGACTGGTAGTGGATACAATAGGCAACTTAAATTTTTCTCAAATTTCTAACTTTTAATTGGCTTAGAAATCTATAACTGCTGGACAATAACAAATAATAATGATTTGTTTATATACTACAAAATGTTTTTGTCAATTAGCACTGCATTGTTCATGCTTTATTTATCACCTGCTGAAGATGACTTGAAAAACCATATATTGTTGCAATCGTATGTTTAATGTCTTCGTGTTTCCAAAAGTTTCTGGCCTTTTTTTTCCTGTGTAAAAACTGTTTTCATACAGCTATAGCTGGACGCTTTTGCCCATATTAGGAATTTCCTGACATGACTTTCTGCACGAGAGCGCCCTCCGGCTTTGAGTATGAATGAAACACACACTGCAGGAGAGTTCAGCGCTCTGTGATGTTCATCTCGCTGTATTCTGGGTCCGAATAAAATATCAAATCATGTGCAGACTGTCCCGTCTCTTTGAGTTTAAATCTATATTTATTCACACTAGCTCTTGAAAACCTTTATGCGAACACACTTGACCGAAAAAGTGCGGGGGACGAATTTCCGTGATATAAAAAGTGGGGGGGGGACACGTCCCCCGCGTAATCTACGCCCCTAAAAAAATCATTATGAAAATATAATTATATTTTCCTTTAAAATGTTCTTCCTAACTTCAGCCCTTATTATCATGTCATATATAGGGCCTAACTGTGATGTTCTGTAAAACAACAAACTTTAAAATACTTTGTTCTTACTGGTGAAAATCAGATGGTCATCTCTGTTTTCTCTCATGTTCATCACAGTGTAAGCTTTCACAGTTAACATCACTCTCATCAGCGTAGTCCATATCAACAACAAAAATATATCTTGACTCCATGTGGTGGGTATTTTGAGCAGTAGGATTATAAAAAAAATGTGCTAATATAAAATTTAACTAAGTATCCTATATAAAATTTCAGTACGTTTTTACTTAAGTACATAAAAAATTGAGTACTTTTGTACTTTCACTTAAGTAAAATTGAAAAAGGAGTACTTTTACTCTTACTGGAATAATATTTTATTATATGTATCTGTACTTTTACTCAAGTACTTGATTTGTGTACTTCGTCCACCACTGGCTACTACTAACACTTTTCCTTCTTTTTTTTGTCTTTCATATTTAAAAAAAAAAAAAAAACTGGCTATGCGTTCTGTACTAGACTAACTGAGACTTGTCATGGCACTTGTACTTGTGTTCTCTTGTTGACCTGAATGCTTCTATTGTTCTCATTTGTAAGTAGCTTTGGATAAAAGCGTCTTTTAAATGATTAAATGTAAATGTAAATGTTTATACAGGACAGTACAGAAAGCACACAAATGGGAGAGAGTGGAGGGGACGGCGTCAGAAAGGACCTAGCGCTGGGACACTTTCAAGGATCACCCGAAGCACAACCACACTATATGCACAAGGCTATTGGTTCTAACATTTTAGAGTCCCCTTTGGTAGAAATCTCATTCTGCATTCCCCACGGAAAAGAAGACACAGTCCGGGGTGGTTCCCATTAGAACCCCCCCCCCCCCCCCCCCCACTCGGGGTGCCCTCTCTAACGCTGGGCCCTTGGAATTGTCCTAATCTTCCCTCCCCTTACAGCGGTCCTGGTTGAAGGTTTCCTTCTCGAACGGTGTCACCCATTTTCACTGCACAAATGTACACATCTCTTGTCATGAGACACATTACTAAAACATGTTTTTTTTACAGAAACTGTAAAACAGTCATAAAGGTACAAGGTTTTTTTCTCTTGCAAGTGCCGCAAAAAAATATGCATTTATATGCCAAATTATTTTACAAAAACCTTTAAATATTATTGTATTTGGATTGTTCTACTACATGTTTTTAACAATACATCCATGCATACTCTGCATAATAAAGTTTGGGAATATTTTCATCTGTTTTATACAGTATGTTTCCAAAATAAAACTGCTGTTTTACAATTTTGAGCATGTGGTAGTTTATTGAAGTTGATTGTAAAGCCATTGCTGCCAGTCATTTGATTGATAACCTTTATCATGTACTGTTGATCTAAGTCCAAACTAGGATCTAATTGAACATACAAGTGTGTCTTTATACATGGTGCCAGGTACGACATTGAAACAACATTGTGATATCAACGTTGATTAACTTTTCAAAATCAACACCTCATTCAGCGTTAATCCAAGGTCTGCAGAACGACCGTAATTCACCCGTGATGAAAGTAAGACAGTGAAACCGCATCCCGATTTCAACAGTGAATCAACATCGGGATTTCTACGGTGAATCAACGTCGTGATTTCAACGTTGATCCAATTTGCAAAATCGAAAGGTAATTCAACATTGATTCAACCATGGTACCTTACGTTGTTTCAACGTTGAATCAACATTGAAATGCTGGCTGGGAACAAACAGTTTAGTTTAGTTGGGTCCACACATTATGTTCACCTGTTGGTGCTTCACTTTTTAAGCTTTTTCATTTTTATTTCAACTGCAATTAGCATAACATTCTTAAATAGGGTATTCTTTATTCATGCAAGAGTCAAGTGTTTGTGTGCCTAAATATTATCTGCATGCACAATAATAATAATAATAATAATAAAAAACACATTATACTACAATGCAAGGGTTTTCGATCAGGGGTTCAGAACCAAAGCCAATGGGTCCACAAAATAATTTATACCATATTTTCCAGACTACAAGTCATATTTTTGAATCTTCTGAGATGTGCTGAATTATTCCAAAGTAACTTATATAATGCATGTAATGTCAGAAAACCTAAGTACAACGTAAACATAAATGTGGGCACTTAAAAGTTTCTATAAATATAGTTCTCACTCTCTCAAGTGTGTCTGTACACAGTAGCATTGTCTGTACCTCTGTGTTTTCCACATTTCAGGATGAGGTTCACAGAAACTGAGATGGCAAGTGTATTTTTTTTTTTTTGGTTTCTTTATTTAACAAAAGATATACTGCTTGTAACTAATGGCACTAGAATTAGTTTCTTTTATCAATAGGCTTAAATATTTTTATTTTTGTTCTGTTTTGAATAGATGATTTGAAAATAAAATATTTACAGTGTTTATAGTTTTTAAGTTTCTTTACATTTGTTTTTTTATTTATCAGTATTTAAATTATTTCTGAAATTAATAGTAAAGTGTTTCTTATACACCGATGCAACTTATGTGTTTTTTCCTGACCTGGTGCAACTTAGCCCTATATTGTGCTGTATTAAACAAATGTATTATTTAAAAAAACAGGGATCATAAAAAAACCTAAATCAATTAATGTTCATCATACTCCAACCCACAATAATTTTAAGCCTTAAAATCTTGTAATTCTGAGGGTTTCCTTGAAAAATCTTCTCTGCTAGGGGTCCCTGGCACCAAAATGTTGTAAATGTCCTGTGCTAGTGGACAGGCATCCATATACAGCCGAGTCTGGTGTGGAAGGAGGAACTGTCGTCACCACAGCTCTCTGTCTTCACCAACTGCCCTAAAACACAAATTAAATATAAATGATTATCATAAATATAAATATGGCTTCACAATGCTCATTTTTACCTCTGTGGTGAAGATATGATCAGAAAATTCTGCCAGACTGATTTTTTGTCTTTAGTGAATAATTTTTTTTTTCTACCAAGATGGCGGCGCATCCACACGTGTTTTATGTCTTGTGAGTCGCAGTGTTTTGAGTATAAATACAGGGTACCTCCTGGGCTAGTTCAGAACATGCAACCACACTTATTGGAAAGAATATTGACTTGACAGTTATCCAGAAAACAATCATCAACACCCTCCACAAGGAGGGTAAGCCACAGAAGGTCACTGCTGTAAGGACTGGCTGTTCACAGAGTGCTGTATCAAAATATATACAGCGTCAAAAGCGTGTTTCAAAAATCGTTTAGTACACGTTTAAGGAGCGGCGGGCCGGGTCGTCACTATTAGGCTACTGTACCGGAAACTCAGATTAATCCTCTGTTTACCAATAGAGCCTTTCATTGAGAGAGTGTGGGGGACTGATCGGGTCACTATGAATCTGGGGGGGTCATGTCCCCCCTGTCCCTAGTGCCATCTGCGCGCCTGATCTTCTGTGCCCTCCAGAAGTTTGTGCTCTGCAAGTGAACGACGCCTTATGGTGCCATCCCAAAGAAGTTCAAAATCATTCTCACGATCCTTCTCCTGGACTGTGCCCAGCTGGTGGAATGACCTCCCAATCTCAATCCGAACAGCTGAGTCTTTACTCATTTTCAAGAAACATTTAAAGACCCATCTTTTTCGTCAGCACTTAACCAACTAATACCAGTGGTGGACAGTAATGGAGTAGCTTTACTTCGTTACTGTACTTAAGTACATTTTTCAAGTATCTGTACTTTACTGGAGTAGTTTTATTTTGAGTAACTTTTACTTTTACTTCACTACATTCCAAAGCATAAAATCGTACTTTTAACTTCACTACATTTCATAAAACATATCGTTACTCCCTATAATATATCACGTGCTCCGACACGCAGAAGCGGTGTCTGATTCATCATGAACGAACTGAGTCTTTTCAAAATAAACTTAAATCGGATCGCAAATCGCACCAAACAATTCGTTTACGAATTAGAATGATCCGATTGCAGCCTGCTGTCTATGGATTGCAGCTGTTCTGGAGTCGACCACTCACTGATTCAAATGAACCGTTTAGTGCGAGTCTACAGAAGTAAGAACCGGGAGATCTTGTGAGCGCGCGTGCGTCTGATGTTGCTAAAAGTAAGTTACTAATGTCGAAATTTTGGATTAATTATTGTAACTGAAAATCATATTTAGGTCAAAATTGTCAGTTGTTTGGGAACTAAATCCGTTGTAAAGAGTGATCTATTTAAGCCCACTGAAATGCTCGAGTGCAGACGATGCACAATTGTAGGTAAAAAAACAAAATAAATAAAAAAAACAAACATTAAAATTACACAGATTAAATACAATAACTCATGCACGTTCAAATTCCCCGCTGCCGTAATGTTAACAGTTTTATTAAAATGCTACCATTCATGTCCTATGTGACGTCTGTTTTTATGTTGTTTATCAACAGTAACGTTTTGATTAACTAGACGAGTAGACAGACATGAATGTTTATTCATAACCGTACTGAAAATAAGTAAATATTGTTAGCTGATGCTAACTGTCTAGGTAACAAGCTTGCTGGTGCTAAGTTGAGGTAATTTTTATAAATGTCCAAATATTTTTATTCAACCACCTATATATATATATATATATATATATATATATATATATATATAGATTACATCTGGGGAGACAAGAAATAATGTGATGTTCAGAACATGGTAACTACAGTAATTATCAAAGTGGGAAGAGATGCACCCTGTTTGGCCAGGTGTGTTTTTACACCACAGATATGGTTTGAGAAGGAAAAAAAATCCAGGGGCATAGCCATCTTTTCAGAAGTGAGGGGGACAGAAATTATATATTATATATATATATATATATATATATATATATAGGCTATATATATAGGTTATATATGTAGGCTATATAACATTTCTTTAATCTATAAAGCTTACCAATCAACAGTTTTTGAACAGTAAGATTTTTTATGTTTTTAAAGAAGTATCTTCTGCTCACCAAGCCTGCATTTATTTGATACAAAGTACAGCAAAAAACTGTAATATTGTGAAATATTTTTATATTTAAAATAACTTTTTTCCCTATTTAAATATATTTTAAAATGTAATTTATTCCTGTGATCAAAGCTGTATTTTCAGCATCATTACTCCAGTCTTAAGTGTGACATCCTTCAGAAATCATTCTAATATGCTGATTTGCTGATTGTCAATATTTAAAATATGAGTATTTTTTTTCAGTATTCTTTGATGAATATAAGGATTAAAAAATTAGCATTTATGTGAAATAAAAATCTTTTGCAACATTGTACACTATATCATTCAAAAGCTTACAGTCAATATAAGTTTGGTTTTTTGGAAAATATATTATAGAAATGAACACTTCTACTTAGCAAGGACTCTTTTGTGGGTTCGAGTCTCAGGCCGGCAACACCATGACTTAGGTTCTCTTGAGCAAGACACCGAACCCCCAACTGTTCCCCAGGCGCCGCAGCATAAATGATGCCCACTGCTCCAAGTGTGTGTTCTCGGTGTGTGTGTTTTCACTTGCTGTGTGTGTGCACTTTTGATGGGTTAATATACAGAATACAGCGAGATGAACATCACAGAGCGCTGAACTCTCCTGCAGTGTGTGTTTCATTCATACTCGAAGCTGTAGGGTGCTCTCGCGCAGAAAGTCATATCAGGAAATTTCTGCGAATTCTCAGAAACGAATTCTGAGTATGGGTCACCATACTTGGCTGTATGTCACGTCACTTCATTTTAAATTGATCAAAAGTGATGATAAAGACATAATTTTCTAATTCAGATTATTCCAGATTTCTATTTCAAAATAAATGCTGTTCTTCTGAACTTTCTATTCATCAAAGAAACTTTTTTTTTTAATTATTTCTGAAGGATTGTCTGACTGGAGTATTGATGCTTAAAATTCAGCTTTGAAATTTCAATAAATTACATTTTGAAATATATCCAAATAAAAAAAACAGTTAATATAAATAGGTTAGTAAAAATATTTCACAATTGTTCTGTTTTGCTGTACTTTGGATCAAATAAATGCAGACTTGGTGAACAGAAGAGACTTCTTTAAAAAATATTAACAAGCTTACTGTTCAAAAACTGTTGACTGGTAGTGGATACAATA
The DNA here is from genome assembly GCF_963082965.1 of Carassius carassius. Lineage (NCBI taxonomy): Eukaryota > Metazoa > Chordata > Actinopteri > Cypriniformes > Cyprinidae > Carassius > Carassius carassius. The sequence goes on along the minus strand of NC_081777.1, from coordinate 13,625,433 downwards.
GGCAACTTAAATTTTTCTCAAATTTCTAACTTTTAATTGGCTTAGAAATCTATAACTGCTGGACAATAACAAATAATAATGATTTGTTTATATACTACAAAATGTTTTTGTCAATTAGCACTGCATTGTTCATGCTTTATTTATCACCTGCTGAAGATGACTTGAAAAACCATATATTGTTGCAATCGTATGTTTAATGTCTTCGTGTTTCCAAAAGTTTCTGGCCTTTTTTTTCTGTGTAAAAACTGTTTTCATACAGCTATAGCTGGACGCTTTTGCCCATATTAGGAATTTCCTGACATGACTTTCTGCACGAGAGCGCCCTCCGGCTTTGAGTATGAATGAAACACACACTGCAGGAGAGTTCAGCGCTCTGTGATGTTCATCTCGCTGTATTCTGGGTCCGAATAAAATATCAAATCATGTGCAGACTGTCCCGTCTCTTTGAGTTTAAATCTATATTTATTCACACTAGCTCTTGAAAACCTTTATGCGAACACACTTGACCGAAAAAGTGCGGGGGACGAATTTCCGTGATATAAAAAGTAGGGGGGGGGACACGTCCCCCGCGTAATCTACGCCCCTAAAAAAATCATTATGAAAATATAATTATATTTTCCTTTAAAATGTTCTTCCTAACTTCAGGCCTTATTATCATGTCATATATAGGGCCTAACTGTGATGTTCTGTAAAACAACAAACTTTAAAATACTTTGTTCTTACTGGTGAAAATCAGATGGTCATCTCTGTTTTCTCTCATGTTCATCACAGTGTAAGCTTTCACAGTTAACATCACTCTCATCAGCGTAGTCCATATCAACAACAAAAATATATCTTGACTCCATGTGGTGGGTATTTTGAGCAGTAGGATTATAAAAAATATGTGCTAATATAAAATTTAACTAAGTATCTTATATAAAATTTCAGTACGTTTTTACTTAAGTACATAAAAAATTGAGTACTTTTGTACTTTCACTTAAGTAAAATTGAAAAAGGAGTACTTTTACTCTTACTGGAATAATATTTTATTATATGTATCTGTACTTTTACTCAAGTACTTGATTTGTGTACTTCGTCCACCACTGGCTACTACTAACACTTTTCCTTCTTTTTTTTGTCTTTCATATTTAAAAAAAAAAAAAAAAACTGGCTATGCGTTCTGTACTAGACTAACTGAGACTTGTCATGGCACTTGTACTTGTGTTCTCTTGTTGACCTGAATGCTTCTATTGTTCTCATTTGTAAGTAGCTTTGGATAAAAGTGTCTTTTAAATGATTAAATGTAAATGTAAATGTTTATACAGGACAGTACAGAAAGCACACAAATGGGAGAGAGTGGAGGGGACGGCGTCAGAAAGGACCTAGCGCTGGGACACTTTCAAGGATCACCCGAAGCACAACCACACTATATGCACAAGGCTATTGGTTCTAACATTTTAGAGTCCCCTTTGGTAGAAATCTCATTCTGCATTCCCCACGGAAAAGAAGACACAGTCCGGGGTGGTTCCCATTAGAACCCCCCCCCCCACTCGGGGTGCCCTCTCTAACGCTGGGCCCTTGGAATTGTCCTAATCTTCCCTCCCCTTACAGCGGTCCTGGTTGAAGGTTTCCTTCTCGAACGGTGTCACCCATTTTCACTGCACAAATGTACACATCTCTTGTCATGAGACACATTACTAAAACATGTTTTTTTACAGAAACTGTAGTTTTCCACCAAAATAAAAGATCAACTGGTTTCAGTCATAAAGGTACAAGGTTTTTTTCTCTTGCAAGTGCCGCAAAAAAATATGCATTTATATGCCAAATTATTTTACAAAAACCTTTAAATATTATTGTATTTGGATTGTTCTACTACATGTTTTTAACAATACATCCATGCATACTCTGCATAATAAAGTTTGGGATTATTTTCATCTGTTTTATACAGTATGTTTCCAAAATAAAACTGCTGTTTTACAATTTTGAGCATGTGGTAGTTTATTGAAGTTGATTGTAAAGCCATTGCTGCCAGTCATTTGATTGATAACCTTTATCATGTACTGTTGATCTAAGTCCAAACTAGGATCTAATTGAACATACAAGTGTGTCTTTATACATGGTGCCAGGTACGACATTGAAACAACATTGTGATATCAACGTTGATTAACTTTTCAAAATCAACACCTCATTCAGCGTTAATCCAAGGTCTGCAGAACGACCGTAATTCACCCGTGATGAAAGTAAGACAGTGAAACCGCATCCCGATTTCAACAGTGAATCAACATCGGGATTTCTACGGTGAATCAACGTCGTGATTTCAACGTTGATCCAATTTGCAAAATCAAAAGGTAATTCAACATTGATTCAACCATGGTACCTTACGTTGTTTCAACGTTGAATCAACATTGAAATGCTGGCTGGGAACAAACAGTTTAGTTTAGTTGGGTCCACACATTATGTTCACCTGTTGGTGCTTCACTTTTTAAGCTTTTTCATTTTTATTTCAACTGCAATTAGCATAACATTCTTAAATAGGGTATTCTTTATTCATGCAAGAGTCAAGTGTTTGTGTGCCTAAATATTATCTGCATGCACAATAATAATAATAATAATAATAAAAAACACATTATACTACAATGCAAGGGTTTTCGATCAGGGGTTCAGAACCAAAGCCAATGGGTCCACAAAATAATTTATACCATATTTTCCAGACTACAAGTCATATTTTTGAATCTTCTGAGATGTGCTGAATTATTCCAAAGTAACTTATATAATGCATGTGATGTCAGAAAGCCTAAGCACAACGTAAACATAAATGTGGGCACTTCTCTTTCTCTCAAGTGTGTCTGTACACAGTAGCATTGTCTGTACCTCTGTGTTTTCCACATTTCAGGATGAGGTTCACAGAAACTGAGATGGCAAGTGTATTTTTTTTTTTTGGTTTCTTTATTTAACAAAAGATATACTGCTTGTAACTAATGGCACTAGAATTAGTTTCTTTTATCAATAGGCTTAAATATTTTTATTTTTGTTCTGTTTTGAATAGATGATTTGAAAATAAAATATTTACAGTGTTTATAGTTTTTAAGTTTCTTTACATTTGTTTTTTTATTTATCAGTATTTAAATTATTTCTGAAATTAATAGTAAAGTGTTTCTTATACACCGATGCAACTTATGTGTTTTTTCCTGACCTGGTGCAACTTAGCCCTATATTGTGCTGTATTAAACAAATGTATTATTTAAAAAAACAGGGATCATAAAAAAACCTAAATCAATTAATGTTCATCATACTCCAACCCACAATAACTTTAAGCCTTAAAATCTTGTAATTCTGAGGGTTTCCTTGAAAAATCTTCTCTGCTAGGGGTCCCTGGCACCAAAATGTTGTAAATGTCCTGTGCTAGTGGACAGGCATCCATATACAGCCGAGTCTGGTGTGGAAGGAGGAACTGTCGTCACCACAGCTCTCTGTCTTCACCAACTGCCCTAAAACACAAATTAAATATAAATGATTATCATAAATATAAATATGGCTTCACAATGCTCATTTTTACCTCTGTAGTGAAGATATGATCAGAAAATTCTGCCAGACTGATTTTTTGTCTTTAGTGAATAATTTTTTTTTCTACCAAGATGGCGGCGCATCCACACGTGTTTTATGTCTTGTGAGTCGCAGTGTTTTTGTACGTTGTCATCGCGTCTACCTGTCAGTAAGCGTGCATACAGTTGCGAGTTTCTGCTCGATTTCGGCAGAACCGCATTTTTACAGTTAAACTCCGCGCACGCGGAACAGCTACGGGATTTCGGTCTGCAAAGGAGGCCTTCACCATCACCGACCCCCACTACTGCATCTCGCCCACAGAGGAGGCTCCACAAGCGGTGTGAGAGGAAGCAGAAGAGGGGTAATCGTGGAGGTATCCAGGCTAGGCTAACGGCTAACCCACACAAGTCATCTATCCCCACCATCGTACTGACTAGTGTACGCTCGTTGGACAATAAACTGGACTACATTCGATTACTACGCTCAACTCAGAGGACTGTAAGAGACTGTTGTGTTTTTGTGTTCATGGAAACATGGCTCAGCAACAGCGTTCCAGACGGCGCTATTCAGCTCGACCAGCTGACGTGCTATCGAGCGGACAGAGCTCTCGTCGCGGAAGGAAAAACCTGCGATTTTGCGGAGTGGTGCCGCGATACTGTTGTGATCAGCAAACACTGCTCACCCCTGGTGGAGTTTATGATTATTAAGTGCCGGCCGTTCTATCTGCCGAGGGAATATACTGCTCATTTCGGTGTACATTCCCCCGTTCAACATCATCAGCAACAGGAACGACGGACTAAATGAACTGTACCAGCACATCAGTGAGCAGCAGACAGCACACCCCGATGCTTTTCTCATTATAGCTGGGGATTTCAACCATGCTGACTTAAAGAGTGTGTTTCCAAAAATAAACCAACACATTAACTTTCCAACACAAGGTAATAACATTTTGCACTTTGTTTACACCACACAGAGAGGAGCTCCCCCTCCCCCACCTCAGTGCCTCAGACCACATCACTGTCATGCTAATGCCTGCATACAGACCGCTCATTAAAGTCGCCAAACCAGGTCAAAAACAGATTCAAGTGTGACCAGAAGGATCATCAGAGGTTCTTCAAGACTGCTTCAACACAACTGACTGGGGCATGTTTAAGCAGGCTGCCACATGCAATAACACCACTGACCTCCAGGAGTACTCGGAGACTGTCACTGCCTACACCAACAAGTGTATTGATGATGTAACGGTCACAAAAACCATCACTGTCCGGTCCAACCAGAAGCCGTGGATGACAGGGGAGGTCTACAGACTTATGAAGACACGGAACCCTGCCTTCAGAGCTGGAGATGAGGTGGGCCTGAGAACAGCCAGGGCCAACCTGTCCCGCGGCATCATAGAGGCTAAGAGACAGCACTCCAGGAGGATAGCCCATCAATTCAGGGACAGCAGAGACACTAGGAACCTGTGGCAGGGGATACAGACCATTACGGACTACAAGCCCCCACCACGGACCTGTGACAACAACACCTCTATGCTAAATGAGCTGAACACCTTCTTTGCTCGTTTTGAGCAACAAAACAGCACCACTGCACAGAATACTCCACCTCCTCCTGGCGACCAGGTGATGACGCTGACCCCAGACAGCGTGAGGAGATCCTTCAGCAGGATCAATGCGCGCAAAGCTCCGGGTCCTGACAACATCCCTGGGCGTGTACTGAGAGACTGTGCAGCAGAACTCAGTGATGTCTTCACAGACATTTTCAACATCTCACTGAGTCAGGCTGTTCTTCCCACATGTTTTAAAACTACCACCATCGTTCCAGTTTCGAAGAAGCCATCTCCATCCTGCTTCAATGACTACCGTCCTGTTGCACTTACCCCCATCCTCATGAAGTGCTTTGAACGGCTAGTCATGCACCACATCAAGTCTACCCTCCCCCCCTCCCTGGACCCCTTCCAGTTTGCATATCGGTCCAACCGCTCGACCGATGATGCCATCTCCACTACCCTCCACTCAGCACTCACACATCTGGACAAAAAGGACTAATATGTCAGAATGCTGTTCATTGACTTCAGTTCAGCATTCAACACAATCATCCATCAACAGCTTATTTACAAACTGATGCAACTGGGGCTCAACACTTCGCTGTGCAACTGGTTGTTGGACTTTCTGACTGGAAGACCTCAGGCAGTACGGGTCGGCAGCAACACATCCAGCACCATCACACTGAACACTGGGGGCCCCCCAAGGATGTGTGCTGAGCCCCCCTCCTCTTCACTCTGCTGACCCATGACTGCACACCGTCACACAATTCCAACCTCTTCATTAAGTTTGCGGATGACACGACTGTGGTGGGTCTCATTAGCAACAAAGATGAGACAAACTACAGGAGCGAGGTGAGCCGCCTGGACGGGTGGTGCAGTGACAACAATCTCTCTCTGAACGTGAAGAAGACGAAGGAGATTGTTGTTGACTTCAGGAGAGCGCACACTCAGCACGTTCCTCTGACCATCAATGGTGCGACTGTGGAGAGAGTGAGCAGCACCAAGTTCCTGGGTGTGCACATCACAGAGGACCTCTCCTGGACTGAAAACACAGCAGCACTGGCCAAGAAATCAAATCAGCATCTCTACTTCCTCCGCAAACTGAGGAGAGCCAGAGCCCCACCCCCCATCATGTACACCTTCTACAGAGGCACCATCGAGAGCATCCTGTCGAGCTGCATCACTGTGTGGTATGGTGCCTGCAACGCGTCCTGCCGAAAGACTCTGCAACGCATAGTGAGAGCAGCTGAGAAGATCATTGGTCTCTCTCCCCTCCCTCCAGGACATTTATGGAACCCGTCTCACCAGCAAAGCCCTCTGCATCGCAGGTGATCCCTCCCACACATCACACAGCTTCTTCAGCCTGCTGCCATCAGGGAGGAGACTGTGGAGTCTCCAGGCCAAGACCAGCAGATTGAAGGACAGCTTCATCCACCAGGCTGTCAGGAAGCTGAACTCACTCCCGAACTTGCCCCCCCTCCCCTCTTCTGCCCCAGGCACCACTGAACTATGAACCCCCCCCCCCCCCCCCACTAATATACGATGACATGCACCAGTCACTTTGTGCAGCATTGGTCTGCTCACTACCTCATTCTCCATGGAACTGACATCATTCCACTACCTAGATTTGAATACTGTATATTCTGTTTTATTTTTTGTAATTTTTTTTGCACTATATGATTTAACTATATTTTGTCTACCTTGTACTTTTTTTGTGCCATTGCCTGGAATAAACGAAAAAAAATTTTTTTTTTAAATAAAATAACTGCTCTTGAGCCCTTTGTCACTTTAATCAGACTTATAAGCTTTTGTTTTTGCACTAAAAAATCTTTTATCTGCACTGTTGTTCACTTCATTGATTTGCACTCTATCTGCCTTTTGCCTTGCGCTGCTTTATTTAACTTTATTTTTAATTTTATTATATGTCTTTTTTAACATTCCCTTATTGTATAGATGTATCTACATTTTATATTTTGATCTAGATTTTTAGGCTTTAATGTTAATGTTATCTGTGTGCACCGGGGATCTGAGAGTAACACAATTTCGATTCTCTGTATGTATGTACTGTACATGTGGAAGAATTGACAATAAATCAGACTTGAACTTGAACTTGATTTCAAAATGTGATTTTAAAAATTATTTTAAAGTTTAAATTTCACAGGATTGCGTGAGCATCCAGGTTACACCACAAAGGCTGTTTTAATACAAGAACGAACACTTCACACAAGATAAAGTTTTGAGAATCTTGCATTGTTTATGTAGTGACAGAATGTATTTGTATTTGCCAGTAACGTTACTAAAACTTACCACTAGGTGTCAGTAGTGTTAACATTACCAGTAGAGTGTGTAGATTATGAATCAGAAGTTAAACTTTTTTTTGTTGCTGTTCCCATCCTGAAAAGTAGAAAAAATATATACAAAATAACAAAACCGTTCCTTTTATTTGATCAAGAAAAATTACAGTTACCTGTTCTAGTGACCAATTTTAATAACTAAGTTAAAAAGGATCATCATAATTTTACCTCAGACTGTAAATTGAACCACCTAAAATAAACCAACAGGGATATGTACAATTACAAAAAGAGGAATTTGAAAATATATAATCTTTCTAATCCAAATAAATAATTTGAAATATTAATCTGAAGTGAAATTTAACATTAAATTGATAAAACGTCGAATAAAAGCACATTTATGCTTACCTTTGGCTCAACACCAGTAGTCAGATGACTGTTACTGTTTGAATTTCCAAGTAACGTTAACGTTAATTAGCCCCGTCCCGTTGTGAAGGTTATTCGTTAGTCAGGAATCTCTGTAGGTTTATAAACTGTCCTCAACGTAGAAATAAATAAATTAAAGGATGGCGGTAGTTATATCTTCAGTCTTTTGTAATGAACTGAATTATTCTTTTGTCTTCGTGATTGTTTGCGCCATCACGTTTATACAGTGTTGGGAAGGTTACTTTGGAAATGTAATAGGTTACAGATTACAAGTTACCTTGTTTAAAATGTAATAGTAGTGTAACGTTTTCAATTACTTTATTAAAGTAATGTAACTAATTACTTTTGAGTACTTTTTGATTACTTTTCTAAATTTGTGAAAATTAAAGAATAATAAATAAAAGCATATACATCAACTTAAATACAGTTATCTAATAAGCATGTGACGTATTCTGTGTAATAAACTCCTGAAACATTGGTGTTTTTTTGAAACTGCTGTCTCTGTGTATGATGATAGTTTTCTCAAAATAAGTAAAATGCACATGAAGTGACACAGAGCAGTTCTAGAAATTATGTTTATGTGCTCGTGTACTCCTATATTGAGATGGCAGAGGTTGAAAACACTGCGAGCTTCAGTAGGCCTATATATGTGTAGTAAATGAAACCATGACTTTGCCATTAATTTACAGGAGGGGCGGACTGGGAAAAAAACTCAGACTGGAAAATTCAAACTCATACAAACAAATTCATGGACAAAACTATTTTTTGTATGGACCTGACAAAAAAGGTTTAAATTTTTAATTTGGGGACATGCAAAATAATTAAAAGTTCTCTCCTGAACTGCACCTTCACTTCCATTTTTCTTTTCAGTCTCTTTATTTTGCCCTGTTATCCATCTCTCTCATGACTTTAATACTCAAGATTGAACAAAACTATACTTTACAATACAATACTCTACAATACTACAATATCTTTATAGAAAAATCCTAATACTGTACACGAGTCATGTTTTTCCCTTACAAAAGTTAAACATGCTTTTATTAGCCTATATAAAAGTAAAATAATTTTTTTTTTTTGCAAATGGATTTGTATTTATTTTTAAATAAATACATTTGTAAAATAATTTTACATTTTTGGTTACCACAGTTAACCAATAGTAACCATTTTCTCTGGATTTATAGTTAAATATTAAAATGTTAATTTTCGTAAGGGTTGTGTTGTTGTCTGTCGTAGCTCCCCCTAAACCTATTAAAAAAATCGGATTTTTTTTCAGCTAAATTCCTACAGTAACATTACAACAGATAATAATGATGTCCTTTATATAGTATTTTGAGTGATGACTGATGAGCAACGTGCTGCTGCTTGATTAAATAAATAAAAAAAAACAAAGACAAAAAAGCATCTTTACAGATGAAACTGACCTGAAACCCTGAACAGGAGTTCTGCTTCTCTGCTCCAGCTGTCCACTGCTCCAGTCTCTCTCTCTCTCTCTCTCTCTCTCTCTCTCTCTCATTGATTACTCTGAGTCTGATCCAAACCGTTTGGCGGAGGCGCGGAGAGCGCGCGAGTCACAACTAACACTTCATGACTTATTAGAGATTTAATTATCAAATGGCGGATTCGCAAATGATCGCTTTAGTACATTCGACAGGCAATTATACAATAATGATATTAAATAGTGGGGCAAAATCGGCTGCCAGGCCACCGGGAATTGTCCCGGTTCTCCCGGTGTCCAGTCCGCGCCTGATTTCCACAGACACGCAGAATGTGCAAGTCATATATTGCATTTTTGGGGCTTTATATTCACAGACACTAGTCCAAGTCATGTTTTGATTCAAGTGTACTGACCTACTTTTGATTTAGTCATCCAAAATGTGGCATATTCCGTCCGCGTTTTTTTTTTTCATTCCGTTTTTATGACTGGATTCTACGAACCAGACTGTGTTTCCGCATCCGGAAATTATTAGGGCGGTATGTCTCAGAATAGTCAGTGCAATTTGGGAAATAAATCAGTTAAATCTGTATGTGGATGTGTGTAAATATTCAAATGTAATCCCCTTTGTAATCGTTAAAAATTTCATAAGTAACTGTAATTTAATTACTCATTTTTTCTTAGTAACTGTAACTAATTACAGTTACAATAATTTTGTAATTAAATTACGTAACGCCGTTACATGTAACTAGTTACTCCCCAACACTGCGTTTATATATATATATATATATATATATATTTTTTTTTTTTTTTTTTTTTTTTCTGCCATCACGTTTACGTCACTAACGCAACATCACAATAACTCTCCCTCGTGGTGAGCGCACGTATACACTGTATTTCATTTCATTTAAATCTATGTGTTAAATATTTATTTTTTATTATGATATAATACTATTTAAATTTAATTATCTATTTAAATATATTAAACGTTAATATATTTTCATCTATTTAACTTTAATTAACTATATTTAATTTATAGATCTAATACAGATTTAAACTGCGGTTTCTGTCAATGGTCCAGTGAAAAATACCACTCAAATAAATCCATGTAAGATTTTATATGGTCACAGTATGGTACTTTAATTAGGCCTATGTTTTTAAACATTTATAGATTACATTAATTTATCACCTAAATGTTTCAAAAGAGTATAGGCTACATGCGATATTTAAATCAGAAATCAAAGAATTGCTTTGTGTTTATATGGATATAAAAAAAAACTTATGTCGATTTCCTGAACCTGTTCTGCACGTTCTACAGATGTCCAAGAAAATCCTTAGCCCAACGGTCAAATTTTGAACCTCATATCGACGTCCAGATATGAACCGGATTTGCACGTCGAGTAGATGTCCAGATATGGTCCAGACTAGGGATGGGACGGTATGAAAATTTAATATCACGATTATAGTGACTAAAATTATCACGATTATCAATATTATCACGGTTTTGTTGAAACGAGATGAAAGTGTTCAAAAATAGTTGATGCTCACACTGAAAACATTTCAGCAAGTTTTATATTTAATAATCAACAAACAACTAATAAAACAAGCAACTCTATGCACTTAATTTAAAGAAAGATTAAATTCTGTGGCATTTCCTTCCTTACAATGAAAAGTGTAGAAGCATAGAAAAGCATAGAAAAGTCACTGACTTTCGCCATTCCTTCTCGAAAAAAAAAACAAAACAAACATTGTGCGCTGCGCTTGCGTCAGACTGTTGCTAGCTGGACATGATTTAATAGTGAGTTATTAAAACCGCGATAATCAAACACGGTTTTAATGATAATTCATTTTTAAATGATATTACTAACCTTCAGCACATTTTATCACGGTTATCAATAAAACCGGTTATCGTCCCATCCCTAGTCCAGACCGACCGATGCAATTAAGACTTGATCTGCACGTCGTAGAGACGTCTCATGTTTCTTGGGAAGTGACACCTGCACCACTCACTAATGACAGTGAAGGACGAGAGGGGCCCAGGCCTGGGTTTTATTTTGTGTTTTGGTTTTTGTTTGTCATCCGTAAGGGGCTGTTGTGCTGTTTTGGGTTTATTTTATTCTTAAAGTTTTATTTGAATGTTCACCGGTTCCCGCCTCCTCCTTCCCGACTTACAAACATTATTACAGTGAGTAATAGGAATGTAACAATGTACTCAAAAATGGTTTAAAATCGATGCAAATATGTGATGCAAGTTGATTAAGACATTAAACAAATTGAAATTCTGAAGCTGTACAGTCGTGGCCAAAAGTTTTGAGAATTACATAAATGTTGGAAATTGGAAAAGTTGCTGCTTAAGATTTTATAATAACAATTTGCATATACTCCAGAATGTTATGAAGAGTGATCAGATGAATTGCATAGTCCTTCTTTGCCATGAAAATTAACTTAATCCCAAAAAAACCTTTTCACTGCATTTCATTGCTGTCATTAAAGGTCCTGCTGAGATCATTTTAGTAATCGTCTTGTTAACTCAGGTGGGAATGTTGACGAGCACAAGGCTGGAGATCATTATGTCAGGCTGATTGGGTTAGAATGGCAGACTTGACATGTTAAAAGTAGGGTGATGCTTGAAATCATTGTTCTTCCATTGTTAACCATGGTGACCTGCAAAGAAACGCGTGCAGCCATCATTGCATTGCATAAAAATGGCTTCACAGGCAAGGATATTGTGGCTACTAAGATTGCACCTAAATCAACAATTTATAGGATCACCAAGAACTTCAAGGAAAGAGGTTCAATTGTTGTAAAGAAGGCTTCAGGGCATCCAAGAAAGTCCAGCAAGCGCCAGGATCGTCTCCTAAAGAGGATTCAGCTGCGGGATCGGAGTGCCACCAGTGCAGAGATTGCTCAGGAATGGCAGCAGGCAGGTGTGAGCGCATCTGCACGCACAGTGAGGCGAAGACTTTTGGAAGATGGCCTGGTGTCAAGAAGGGCAGCAAAGAAGCCACTTCTCTCCAAAAAAAACATCAGGGACAGATTGATCTTCTGCAGAAAGTATAGTGAATGGACTGCTGAGGACTGGGGCAAAGTCATATTCTCAGATGAAGCCCCTTTCCGATTGTTTGGGGCATCTGGAGAAAGGCTTGTCCAGAGAAGAAAAGGTGAGCGCTACCATCAGTGCTGTGTCATGCCAACAGTAAAGCATCCTGACACCATTCATGTGTGGGGTTGCTTCTCATTCATGGCAGTGGGCTCACTCACAATTCTGCCCAAAACACCCTCCAACAGCAACTTCTTCCAACAATCCAACAACAGTTTGGTGAAGAACAATGCATTTTCCAGCACGATGGAGCACCGTGCCATAAGGCAAAAGTGATAACTAAGTGGCTCGGGGACCAGAATGTTGAAATTTTGGGTCCATGGCCTGGAAACTCCCCAGATCTTAATCCCATTGAGAACTTGTGGTCAATCCTCAAGAGGCGGGTGGACAAACAAAAACCTACTAATTCTGACAAACTCCAAGAAGTGATTATGAAAGAATGGGTTGCTATCAGTCAGGATTTGTCCCAGAAGTTGATTGAGAGCATGCCCAGTCGAATTTTGAAAAAGGTCCTGAAAAAGAAGGGCCAACACTGCAAATACTGACTCTTTGCATAAATGTCATGTAATTGTCGATAAAAGCCTTTGAAACGTATGAAGTGCTTGTAATTATATTTCAGTACATCACAGAAACAACTGAAACAAAGATCTAAAAGCAATTTAGCAGCAAACTTTTTGAAAACTAATATGCATTTCATTCTCAAAACTTTTGGCCACGACTGTATATATATATATATATATATATATATATATATATATACTAGGGCTGAAACAATTAGTTGACATTATCGACAACGTCAACGATAAAAAAATTGTCGGCAAATGTTTTTGAGTAGTGGTTTGATCTCATATCTACCTCCCACATAACAAACGGACTTGGCCCAAATGTGGCCTCAAGGTGGCACTGCTGGCCTCTTGTCGGCAATGGCATGTACCCTTTCAGCCAAGCGTGTACGTCTGCAGACTGCAAGACAGGGGCGTAACTTGAAGTGGGCGTAACTTGAAGTAGGAGGCGTTACTTGACGTTGTCCAAATCACACAGAACCACGCGAGATCTCAAAACGATAAGTTGTTGGCAATATGGCGGCTTTAATTAGGGCACAGAGTAGAATATTGATTACGTTTTAAGGGAGGAAGGGGTTTTAGGCAGGATTTGATGCATGATGTGTGTGTAGATATTAATGTTAGGGGACAATGTGAGAGATGTGTACGTTTTAGTAGGAAAACTTATCATCTGATCTACACTCCGGAACAGAAGAGGGCGGTAATGCACCAATAAACTGGATACCAACCGCCGTTAATCTGGAAAGAAGACGAATATGACAGCTTGCTGTGAGAGACAACGGTGAGAATATTTTATTTTCCCGAAATAATTATTTAAATTGAAGTGTATAAGTCATTTTCATACAGTGGTATTGTTTTTGACTCAATAGTGGATTTACATAAACCATATATACTTCTTGAAGACTATTACTAAATGTCTATTTATCATCTGACTGGATAATGTTTGATAATTATTGTAGATGAGCACATCTAACAGACATGAAACAGGTGTCTGAGTGATGTGTGTGTGATATTGTGTAGAATTCACTTTTGTCAACACTGCTATAGATGAGTGTAAGTCATGTAAACAAACAAATCTACATAAAGTAACTAAACATAAGTTATGTATTTTATTTGTCCATTTGCAATATTGATAATTTAAGGAACATTTGTGTTGGATAAAAAGTGAGTTACATCAGTTATTAACTCAACGTGTAAATGCAGTATATCACAGATATATGACAGAGGAGACTGACTCTTGTCTGGACGTTACAGGGACAGATGGGACACACGTGTGTTTATCTGCTGCAGAGACACTGATGAAGGAATGCTAACATCAAAGGATTTGTGTAAGTACAGTACAAAAATAAATGAAACATTTTAAATCTTAAGTTGTATTTTATTTTAATTAATGTAATTTTAAACAACTATTACACCTCTTTTCTTATTCTTGATTTCTGTGCATTTGCTGCAGATCTTTTGTGGTGGAGCAGGACCTGCAAGGAAAGGTGAAAAAAAGGGAAAACCTGAAACAAAAGAATAAAGTAATGACTTTTTGTATTGTGTATTTGTATTTTTGTAGGACATGAAAATGTCTGTAGACTGGTGTGTGCACTGAGGATGTAGAAGACCACAGCATCATCCTGGAAATGATCGAGAGTCACAGATGAGACGCTCCCTCACTCCACCTGCCCTTTACTGTCTCATCAGGACCAGATGGTGCTAGGGCTGCTCCGGTTCTCTGATCATCGGTAAATTCCATCAGGTGCGTGATTTCTCATAGAGCAGCTGTTACTACACAGAGCCGTTATTAACTGAGAAGCTGCGCACATCCACGTTCATTTTCAGAGTTTATTTGCGCAGCTTCTCAGTTAATAACGGCTCTGTGTAGTAACAGCTGCTTTTGAATTCAGGCATATAAACCCAACTTTTTCTAAGCTAAATGCCTGGCCTGGCGCCAGCCTGGCTGGATTTAAATTATTTACGACACTGGACGAGACATTCCAAAGTCACGTGAGCAGCCTCAAAGGAGAAACGAAACACATTCCACAAGACACACACACACATAAGTACACACACAGAAACAATCTTTATGCTCTTTATGTAAGTCCTTAATAATATGTATATTGAAAAGGTTTGCTTTGCATAAAATGGTTAATCCTTGTTATGTGAGGATTACAAGTTGCTAATTTATAAATTGGAAATGTTTCTCCTAATTTTAATGTTCTCAAATAGAATCATGTGTTGTAACCCTACCCCCTTAGCAGGTCGTAAAACTTTATGACTTAACAAACAGGACAGGAAAAAGCCAGCTCACTGGCACCTTTTAGTACTGTATTCTAAATGTATTAAGTATTGCTTTTTGGTGCATTAGATGTTTTCCATAATCAAAAATTGGAGTATCTAAAATTTTTATTGTGTGTTAATCTTTAAATGTGTGCAATTCTGCATATGAATGTAACGTCGTGTATTTCTATCAGTTATATATGTAATTTTTGGTATCTTTGGAATTGTCATGTTGTGACCCAACTATCCACCTATATGAAAGGTGTGTAAAATGTATTAATCTGTAATTACGAACTTGCTAGAATATCACTGCTAAAATCTGATAAGCCAGAATTTATTAGAGTGGGTGTTTCCCCAGAGACAAAGGAACTTTTTCCCGCTTCAAATCGCGGACGTTCATTGGTTGTTCACGCGAACAGAGGCGTGAACCAGTCGAGCTATAAGGACTGACCCAGGAAGTGACTCTTGACTCTTACTCTGACTCTTACGCTCTCTTGCTCTCATGGCTCCTTCGGGAGCTTTCATCTCCGTGTTTTAGTTTCTTTTCATTACTAAGTTTATTCGCTAAGTTTATTACTAAAATTTCCACACGAGGAAGACGAACTCTGAAACATTGCTTTGTTGAACCTTTCAAATATACCGCGCGAGTCCGCAGCAGCAGCACTGGAAGACACGAAAGAACACGCCTAGCTACAGGACCACGGTCATGCTGCTCACACACACGCTGGTCTGGCGGTTGACAAAGAGACACATCAGCCCGGAAGACATGCACAATCACAAAGAGACCACATGCAAGTATCATTCTCTATGGAGATTTAAATGCTGCTTAAAGTTTGTCTATGATTTGATTCGTTGTTGTCTTTCAAGGGTTAATGTCTGTGAGTTTGCATAACTGAGCGCGTGATTCTGTGATCACGCCTATTCTCTCATTCATCCTCTCTCACTCATTCTCTCTCTCTCTCTCTCTCTCTCTCTCTCTCTCTCTCTCTCTCTCTCCCTCTCCCTCTCCCTCTTTTGGATTCCGTTATGTCTTGTACACAGTTTACTGTCTATATTGTCGTACGCGTATTTACCCTGTGTGGTTTGTAGTTTGATGTATTATTAGTTCAATTATTAAAAACCAATATATATTCATGATTGCCTCCGACTGAAACGCTCACTTCACGAGTCAATGAAATGTCTGATTTTAGCTACAAGCTCTTTACTTTTTAGTAACCTAAATTTCATAATGATAGGATAATGTTTTCATGGCCAGAGAATATTTTTCCTTGAATTATAAGAAGTGATAACTTTATTGAAAATTGATAAGTTAATCTTATGGCCGTTTGCTAGACAAACCACTGTTTGATTTGCGGAAATTTACAGTAAGAGATATCACTATAATTGATATGAAGAATGGAATATTGACATATTAATGAGTAAATTACAGTGTCTTGTAATGAGTTATTGATATATGCAATTGAGCTATTTTTCATCTTCAATCATTTTAATGTAACTGTCATATGAGATATATATGAGATATATATATATAAATCATATTCCTGATTATTCAAATTCCCTATATATCATTTGAGTTAATTATTATGTCCAACCCAGTGCGGCTACAACGATGTTGGGTTCACCATCTGTAAATACATGTTTTGTTAGAACAATAAGTTTGAATGAAGCTTTGTATCATGTGTTGTTGACTTGTACATGTATGCATTTATTGTGATGCTAACTTTTATACATTGTTTTAATCATTTAGACATGTTTTTTGTTCTCAGTAAATAAAATATAAATATTTTATCCATTCATGTATTAATTGCTTGACTGAAAATGGATGTATTCACATCGACTGCATTTGTTTAACTTGTATATAGTCATGTATAGCTATGTCACAAAATAAAATACATTTAGCTTCTTTTACTAAAATGTAATTTGAAGAAAAAAAATTATATAATTATTGGTTGGCATTTATCATTATTATTGCATGGTAAGTGTTGGGGTGGGCAAAAGATGCAATTCATTATGGGGTAATGTTAATTTTCGAGTTGTAATACTTTTAGAGTAGAAAATCAATTATTGCAGAGTCGCTGTGAGGAGTTAGTGCACCTGACCCTCTTTTTTATTATTATTGCCAAATTATTTAATAAATGATCATGGTAAGACGGTTGTATCTAACAATAAACAATCATAATGCCATAAAACAGTAAATAAAAAAATCATGTGTTCATCATAGTATGAGATACTATACAAGAAAAACATTTTTAACAAAATAATTGAAAAAAATATTCAAGAGATAACGATTTTGGGTTTTCAAATAATAAAAAAATGCTTTAAGGAAAAGACTTGATCACATTAGTGGAGTTAAAAATATTAAAAATTAAAATCAACAGTATTGGCTATACTACAATCACAAAATAAAAAGGCAGCCGTTTCTGCAACAAGACCACAACATGGACAATGTTCTTCATTATCAAGATACTTACAAATACATTAATTAAACCTGTCACTTATATCTTTTAAGTTTTTGTGCTTGTTATAACTTTGTAGGTCACATGATCAACATAGCGGATGACGATATACAATTTGCATTCATACTTCATACATACGCATTTAAGCTGTAGAGTATGTACTCTTTTAGCGCTCGTTAAGTTAGTACTTATTGAAATTAAGTGCCTAATTAAAGGGTATGCGGTTTCGAACACATTCCGACAAAGTCTCGTTTTGACATCTCGCGTGGTTCTGTGTGAATTGAACAACTTCAAGTTACGCCTCCTACTTCAAGTTACGCCCACTTCAAGTTACGCCCCCGTCTTGCAGTCTGCAGACAGACCCTTCTCCTTTCAGCCAGAGCTGGGCCATGTGAGGCAATGACAGCACGGCTGGGATCCGGCAAACAACATTAGGGCCGATTGTTGATGGGAGAAGTGTGGCCCAGATCAGTCCAGTGATATGTGGCCCAAATCAGGCTAAGATCTGGCAGCATATTATGTGGCCCATGATAAAAAAAGATAAATACAATATTGCATGATAAGGGTTAAATGATCACATAAATTTTAATGAAGTGTAGTATTGTTAAAATGTAGTCTTTGAAATGGCAAGTCAAAACAGAACGAAATCATTAAAAAATCAGTCAAGTGCATTAAACTGCACTTAATTATAATTTTATAAAATTTTATATTATTATTCTTGGTGCAAATAATCTTAGAATTCTTACATGAAAAGAAAGAGAGAGAGAGTATTTAACCATTATCATGTAATATTTATTTGGTTTACTATCTGACATACACTGATCTATAATAGAGTGGGGTACATCATTTTTATTAGTATACTGTTATGCACAAGCATTAAATAAAATGATCATGAAAGTATTTTATTGTTATTTAAATCCTGTATCCATTTGATACTTGGTGTGAGGAACAGATCCAAATTAAAACCGGATTCATTGGTGATATGTATCTTCTTCCTCTGTAGCTATAATAACTATTTAAAAATGCTGTTTTACAACAAGTTTTACGGCAGCAATATCAAACGCTCATTGGCTCTCGTCGGTTTTGTCAGCGATTGCGACATGCCATGTTTCCGGTGATGCGTGTTTTGAATTAGAAACACGCGCCTTGAGGGAGTGGGATCGGGATAGTATTTTCAGCGTTTAACAATTGAAATTATGCCCTGCTTCTCACAATTCTATTATATTCTGCCAGAGTGGACTGCAACTGCAATGCATCATCATTTGGACTACTGTGGTACTGCTCTTTGTCACATTTGTAATAAATTATTATGATTAAGTTACATATGTCTATCTGTTACGTTTCTCTTATAGACTGTATACTTTATACACTCACTCTTTATTGGTTGATTTGTTCTTTATAAAATAAATCGAAAAACCAATGCATTACGTTTTTTTATTGCACAGTTACATGATGTGTGGGTTTTAAGTATGATTTTCTATTCAGTTTAATGTACTTTATTGGCATAGTTTGTGTCTACATTAAAGCATGTCACAAAATGAATAATTGCGATCATAGTAATATACAAGGTAATAATATGAAATATAAAAATTCCCAGACAGCAATATAGTGTTGGCCCAGATCCGGCCCACATCTAGCCTGCATAAAATCCATTCAGGCCGGATCTGGGCCAACACTGCTTGCTGTCTGGGTTGGGTCTGGGCTATATAAGGCTCAGGTGTGGCTCAGATTTGGGGATTCTGGTTTGCTTAAAGCTGAGAATTGGCATCAATAATAAAACCTGTTTTGGCCCAGATCAGGGCCAGCTAAGGCTGATTAACTGGCTGAGATTTGGGCCGGTTATGGCCCATGTGTGGCCCGAGTCTTTAATCCAGTTCTGGGCCACTTCCGGGCCGTCATTCTTTGCAGTACTTGGGCCGAGGGAAAAGTCATTGTGTGGCCCAGATCTGGGCCAGAAGACATTTGCTATGTGGGCTAATGTGAGAGCCTGCAATAATGTGGTTTGACCAGTGTGGTGCTGTAGCGCAAGACTGTATTACAGCTCTCCTGATTCAGTTCAAAAGAAGAAGAAGTGCTTCAGTTAACCTGAGAACCAAAGGCTGCTGAGCCCCGTTTGGATGAATATGTAAATATATACTGCGTGCCTTCCTCTCAATAACTAAATTAACACAACAATAACTGACCGCGATGTAAAAGTAGCACTTAAGAACACATTTGATTACAGCGATGTGGATGTTTGCACGAACTCTGAGGTTCGGCACTCCAGTAAAGAAAAATCCACCCACATGGAATATGTGGAATATAAACATATATGTTTTAATATAGGTTTTGATATAGGTTTTTAATATATTTGACATATATCAAACATGTTGGCTTCATCGCTCTGTCTCCTCTCCACCAATAAGCTGGTGTGTGGAAGGCGTTCTGGCGCAATATGGCTGCCATCACATCATCCAGGTGGATGTTGCCCACTGGTGGTGACTGAGGAGATTCCCCCCTTCTATATAAATGGTTTGAGTGCCCAGAAAAGCACTATATAAATGTAAGGAATTATTATAATTATTATTTATGATTTGACTTAGGCGATGCTCCTTATTGATTGGGAGCAGAAAAATAAGCGTAATAAATAAGCGTAATGACACCACACACTGTAGAAGGCTTTAGACCCAGCTCTGCTGATCAGTCTGCACCATGCCATTTAAGTCTGGTGGCAGTCAGGTGGTATGGCAGTCATGTCATGTGGCCCAAGTCAAAGTTCTCAGAACATTCTCAGTTTACAAGTTGTAATTATGAGTTCTCCCTGCAAGTGAACACATCAACATTGATCATATTGCCATAGAACACATAATTAAACTCCAAGTAGAACTTGGCATGTTGTAATTTCATAATTACATAATTACAGAAATAATAACATGGCATAATCAAAGATTTAGTTGCAGTGGTTTAAAACAATGTGATAAAAATATTTGCAAGTCTACAAGTATGGAAAACTATGGAATTTGATTTGAGTGTTTTTCAGGTCTGGAAAAGTATAGAAAAAAGAAAAGAAAAAAAACATATGGAAACAACACTGTTTTAATAACTCTAGAATAATTTGATTGCATTTAATAAATTAAACCTTTAAACCTTTGTAAAGCATTAAACCTTTGTCCAAAAATTCCCTTCGTCTTCTTCTTCTTAAATTTCTTTCTAAATTAAATTAAATAAAATTTGCATCAACAAATTTCCATTTCTTGCTAAGTTACACCCTTCCCAGCCCCCCACCACATAGATGACTATTTCCTCATCATTTCTTTCTTTGTGTTCTTCTCTGGTTTTAACAAAATTATGTAACATTTTGGAGCAAATATGCAAAATAGTAAACCAAAACTTGATGCTAATATAGCAAATATCTGCACAGCTACAGTAAATTTTCCCGGAGAACTGACATAAGCTGGGATAAATGTGAGCCAGACAGCACAGAATATGAGCATACTGAATGTGATGAACTTGGCTTCATTGAAGTTATCAGGGAGCTTGCGAGCAAGAAAAGCTAAAACAAAACACATGACTGATAGCATACCAGTATAACCCAAAACAGCCCAAAAACCAAGAGCTGAACCTAAGTTGCATTCAAGGATGATCTTTTCTCTATAATAACTCAAATTCATGTATGGAAAAGGGGGGGATATTGTTAACCAAAGCACACAGATAATCACCTGCATTAACGTTAAGGAAACAACACTGAGTCGTTGTTGTGCAGGCCCAAACCATTTCATAACATTACTTCCTGGAAGTGTAGCTTTGAAGGCCATTAAAACAACTATTGTTTTCCCGAGAACACAGGAGATACAGAGGACAAAAGTGATCCCAAATGCTGTGTGACGCAACATACAGGACAGCTCAGTGGGGCGGCCAATGAAAGTGAGTGAACAGAGAAAACAGAGTGAGAGCGAGAAGAGCAACAGGAAGCTCAGCTCTGAATTGTTGGCTCTTACAATAGATGTTTCTTTTTGAAGATAAAACAGAATATATACCATTGCTGTTAATAAAACTCCAATGAAGGAGAGAATACAGAACACCATCCCCATGATTTCTGTATAGGACAGGAATTCAACCACTTTTAATACACATCTGTCTTTACTTTTATTCGACCAGTACTCCAAATCACAAGGAAAGCAGTCACTAGAATCTGTGAAGAAGTTATTCAAATATATACAAATAAATGTTAGTGAATGTAAGGTGCATTGTAAATTCACTTGACAAAGAGGACATTATTGCACTACTTACTAACATTTCATTAGAGTCTGTACAATTTTACCTGTGCCATTACTGATTTCTCCTTCTGCACATGGAATACAGTCATAACAGCAGACAGGTCGTCCTTTTTGTACAGCCTTCCTAGTGCCGGGGGGGCAGGTCTCACTGCACACGGACACAGGCAACTATATGAAAATAAGTTATCACATAAAACCTCACAATGATGAACTGGTAAAATAACTCATCTTAAATAATAACTTTTATCTCTGCTTTTACACATATTCAACTGACTGTTGAGTCACGGTGCATTGCATGATTCAAGCAATTATTTGATATTAATAATAAATTTTATAATATTAATTTACCTGTCCACTTTTCTCTGCCCATAGTATGTGTTCTTGATTGACTTGAAGATGTTCTGAAGGCAGTGAGCTGTCATAAAGGCCCACAAGCTCAAACCGCATACTTCCATCCTCTGCAGGCTGCCAGTTAACAAGGTCATATCGTGCCACTGGATCACCACTTTCATCAAAAAAGATTTCTTCACCTGTTTTAACAGTAAATCTCACATCCCTCATATACTTTAACACCTAAGAAGAAACATCAGAAACATTATTCTTATATTACGTATTTTCAGTATAAAACCATGTGCTCCTCATTTACCATTTGTGGTACAGGCCATCCTATTTTGCTGCTGTTGGTGGAGGTTCTGAAGTCTTTTAATATGTTATGTAGTGTATATGCGATGGCATACACTGCAGTGTACACCTTATTTACTATCCGTAGCTCTGATACATCAGTATATTCATTTTGCAGCTCTGCAAGTCTCTCTGAACCAGTACAGCCACTGCCAATGCTATTGAATGAGCACTGAAAAACTATTTCCCAAAATTCTTTTAAAAGTTCATTTTTTGGTTCTTTATAAGGATGCACATTCACTAGGAACTCTCGCAGGCCCATAATTTTGGCATTTGCTATAGCAAAACCCACAGCTCCAGAGAGAAAACTGTATTCCTTTGTTTCTGCAAGAGTTCGAGAAGTGATCCAGGATTCACTGCCAACCCACTGTATTCCTGTGATGTTGTGTTGCAAAATTACTTTCAGGAGGGGCAGAAAATCTCCTAATGCAATAAAAGCAAGCACAACCCTGGCAGTGCCCTTTTTGATCACCTCCAGTGTCTTCAGAAACTGTTCTTGTGGATCATTGTTTAATATGGCCTCTGAGTATTCAATACAAACCCCTTCTTCTTTTGCAGCCTCCTCAAATGCTGCAATTCCATTATTGCCATAGTCATTGCGACTCCTGACTGTCCCAACCCACGTCCAGCCAAAGTTTTTGACAAGCTGGGCCAAAGCTCTGCTTTGGTAATAATCGCTGGATATTGTTCTGAAGAAGGATGGATACCTTTTTCTGTCACTCAGGCATGCACATGTAGCAAAATGACTGATCTGCAATATAAAG
This sequence comes from Carassius carassius, assembly GCF_963082965.1. Taxonomy (NCBI): domain Eukaryota; kingdom Metazoa; phylum Chordata; class Actinopteri; order Cypriniformes; family Cyprinidae; genus Carassius; species Carassius carassius. The sequence goes on along the minus strand of NC_081777.1, from coordinate 13,602,134 downwards.
AATCAGTGTATAATGTGTTAACCACATTGTTTATCAAAAATACTTTTCAGTTTTCATGCCACTAAGTATGCTAATATACACAGTTCAATACATTGCTTTTTATATTTACAACAGTTTCTCTCAATTTTCAAAATTTGATCTGAAGCATATATTTTCTTTATAAATTCCAAATGTTCTGCAGATAAGTAAGTTCTTACAACAGGTAAGCTGAATGGACCAACTACAGATGCCAAGCCAATGGTGGATGAGGATGCTGAATCTCCAACAATGGCATGAACAGCTGGTGGTCTAAAGCAGGATGTATCACTCAAAGTTTCTTTATAACCATTCATCAAAGCCATGCCTGAGAGGATTGTTTGAGTGAAAGAACGACATGAGTCATATATCTTATAGCCCAAAGAAAGACCAGGCAACAACTGTGTGCTGTTATTAATCTCCTCGATGGCAAAAATCAGTGTCTGAGCAAATTTAAACTCACGCAAGTTTAAGCTGTGGTGAATAAAAGCATCAACTGTATTACATTCTGCAAAGAATCATTAGAGCGATATGTTTAAGAACTTTTTTGATTGTTATACATTAGTATCATCACTGACCTGGCGCATGTTGTTGGATCTGGTTTGGAAGTATAATTATGCATTTTTAACAGAGCATTTCTATGGATTGAGAAAATCGCCCCAATGTTGATGTCTCTTTCTGCAGAAAGTGAAGGAAAGGCAGGCTGACCAAGCAGGCTGCAGACTTGTGCTGAAGCTGGCACTAAGATGCCATGTAAAATGAGCAGCAGTACCTGCATTGACACTGTCCTCTTTACCATGCCAGTATGTACGTGGGACAAGATCCTCTGAGGCAAAACAGTGCTGCCTTTTATGTCTGCCTTTTTTCATATCTTCAAATGTCCTTTGGGGCTTATTGAATCCATAACTATATTTTTCTCTTTGCCTTCAGGTCGAAGGTTGAAGGTGCTCTAACATTATTGTTTTTCTATTGATTTTCTCCATCTATTTTTATTTTATTTATTTATTTATTTTTATTTTACACTACAGTGTCTGGGGAAGAGAAAATGTAAATCGCAGAGACTACGGATCTGGTAGCATTTTTCCAAATCTTAACCTCTACTCACACAAATCTTATCGACTTTAGTAAATATTGTAGACAATACATAACATTCTATGATATTTTTCATACCATATTTATTTATTTATCTATACTGGTATGTGTATATACCAGTATATATATATATATATATATATATATATATTCACACACACACACACACACACACACACACACACACACACACACACACACTGAACAAAAATGCAACACTTTTGTTTTTGCCCCCATTTTTCATGAGCTGAACTCAAAGATCTAAGACTTTTTCTAAGTACACAAAAGGCCTATTTCTCTCAAATAGTGTTCACAAATCTGTCTAAATCTGTGTTAGTGAGCACTTCTCCTTTGCCGAGATAATCCATCCAACTCACAGGTTTGCCATATCAAGATGCTGATTAGACAGCATGATTATTGCACAGGTGTGCCTTAGGCTGGCCACAATAAAAGGCCACTCTAAAATGTGCCGTTTTATCAACCAGCACAATACCACAGATGTCGCAAGTTTTGAGGGAGCGTGAAATTGGCATGCTGACTGCAGGAATGTCCACCTGAGCTGTTGCCCGTGAATTGGATGTTAATTTCTCTACCATAAGCCGTCTCCAAAGGCGTTTCAGAGAATTTGGTAGTACATCCAACTGGCCTTACAACCGAAGACCACTTGTAACCATACCAGTCCAGGACCTTCACATCCAGCGTCTTCACCTCCAAGATCGTCTGAGACCAGCCACCCAGACAGCTGCTGCAACAAACGGTTTGCATAACCAAAGAAACTCTGCACAAACTTTCAGAAACCATCTCAGGGAAGCTCATCTGCATGCTCGTCATCCTCATCGGGGTCTCGACCTGACAGTTCATCGTCGTAACCGATTTGAGTGGGCAAATGCTCACATTCAATGGCGTCTTTTAGCACTTTGGAGAGGTGTTCTCTTCACGGATGAATCCTGGTTTTCAGTGAATAGGGCAGATGGCAGACAGCGTGTATGGCGTCGTGTGGGTGAGCGATTTGCTGATGTCAGTGTTGTGCATCGAGTGGCTTATGGTATGGGCAGGCATATGTTATGGACAACGAATACAGGTACATTTTATTGATGGCATTTTGAATGCACAGAGATACCGTGACAAGATCCTGATGCCCATTTTTGTGCCATTCATCTACAACCATCACCTCATGTTGCAGCATGGTAATGCACGGCCCCATGTTGCAAGGATCTGTACACAATTCCTGGAAGCTGAAAACATCCCAGTTCTTGCATGGCCAGCATACTCACCGAACATGTCACCCATTGAGCATGTTTGGGATACTCTGGATCGGCATATACGACAGCGTGTTCCAGTTCCTGCCAATATCCAACAACTTCACACAGCCATTGAAGAGGAGTGGACCAACATTCCAGAGGCTACAATCAACAACCTGATCAACTCTATGAGAAGGAGATGTGTTGCACTGCATGAGGCAAATGGTGGTCACACTAGATACTGACTGGTTTTCAGAGCCCCCCGGGCCCCCCCCCAATACTGTAAAACTGTCCATTTTAGATTGGCCTTTTTTGTGGCCAGCCTAAGGCACACCTGTGCAGTGATCATGCTGAATAGTCAGCATCTTGATATTCCACACCTTTGAAGTGGATGGATTATCTCGGCAAAGGAAAGGTGCTCACTAACACAGATTCAGACAGATTTGCGAACAATATTTGTGTGCATAGAGAAAAGTCTTAGATCTTGGAGTTCAGCTAATGAAAAATGGGGGTGCAAAAACCTGCGTTTATGAGTTTTTTTCAGTGTGTGTGTGTATGTATATATGTAACCCTGTTACTAGAAAACTTTTTTTTTAAGTGTGCATGTATGTGTATTTGGAAATGTTTACTGCTTCTTTAAGAGACGCTTACACAGGGAGTTTGGTTTAAATGTACTTGGTCGAACATGTGCTTGACAGCATGTTTGTATGTTGCTATTATCACCTTGGTCAAATTAGAGTGTCTGAGTTCATTCCTCCAATCAGGATGGAGAGGGGGCGGGACTTGGAAGAAAGCAAGGAAGATTGAAGATCAGTCAAGAGATAGATGGAGAGAAGCATGATATTGTCTAGATAGCCAAGGATTTTAGGCCATAAAGTCCGAAACGTTTCTAAAGATTATCCTAAAGTAGACATAAGAAACAGTGTTTTAGACCATAAAACCTACCAGTTTCTTAAGTGCAGTCAGCATTTCGTCAACATAGAGGTATCACTCGTGCCTTTATAGAGTGAATGAGAGAAGAGTGTGACGCAATATTTAGATTGGACAAACTAAGGATTTTAAGCCATAAAATCTGTTCTTGTTTCTATCGATATTCGTGCATTCAATTGTCTAGCGATACTACTCGTGCTGCTAGAGAGAAAACGAAGTGAGAAAGATTATAAAGATTCGTGATTTTGTATGTTTCACTGAATTGAACTAATAGTTTATCCTTTGACGTGTATCAATAAGAGAAGATGGATGGAGGACGTCACCAGAGAGCCCTGTGAGTACCGTGAGCACAACAGGTCGTCTGGCATCGCAGGACATCGCATTCCACCCAAACAGGCTGAATCATCGTGTACCACCCAAACTGTATGACCGGTGAGGTAACATACTTCTGGTATTGCTTGGTTGAGCGAATGGGCATTTGTTTACTGGCCACAACGATCACTAGCCTCAAATCAGGCCTGCAAGGGGGTGGGTTTTAAGAGGATTTATGTGTGTGTGTGTGTGTGGTTGAGTGAGTGTGGATCCACAAAATTGTTAATCTGACCGGTCTTTAGTATTTCACTGTGATTTTTCTAATCTGATCTGATTTATACTGTTAACGTTAAAGTTTGTTAAAATTTTGTCCTCAGAAGAACACAATTAGTAAGTATAAGTTGAAGTGTTTAAGCTAACGCTATAGAACAATTATTCATTTTATGTGGAAAGGTACATTTTAGTTTGTGAGGTAATTTAAATTGAAAGAAGAGAAAAGACTGACAGGTTTCATTAATCCATTTATTGGTCTATTTTGTTGTATTTCTTTCAGTTTGTTGTTTTGAATTTGTTTGAAGTTATTTGTTAAAACCATACATCTACAGCATTTATATTATTTGCCTACTTTTTATTTCAATACATTTCTGAAGTCACTCACTCAATTGTGTTGTGTAGTGCAGTATGTTTTGTTGCTGTGGTTGATTTTGGTGAGTACTTAAAGTGAACCTAAGTTATATATATATATATATATATATATATATATATATATATATATATATATATGTCCAAGACTTCTAAAAAATATATATATACACTTTATATGATGAACAGATTTTATATAGGCTTTTATTTTTATACATATAAATATTGCTTAATTACCATTACAAAAATCTCAGTCTTAAACATTTGCTCATTCTGTGTATCTGTGTCTTTAAAATAGGGTAACTTGCAGAAGATTGATTTCAAATTTGATTTCAAACAAACAAACAAACAAACAAAAAAAGACATACAAGCGATTTTCAATAAATTAGAATGTCGTGGAAAAGTTAATGTATTTCATTAATTCAACTCAAATTGTGAAACTCTTGAGAAAATGCACACAGACTGAAGTAGTTTAAGTTTTTGGTTCTTTTCATTGTGATGATTTTGGCTTACATTTAACAAAAACCCCACCAATTCACTATCTCAACAAATTAGAATATGGTGACATGCCAATCAGCTAATCTACTCAAAACAAAATTCAAAATGGCCTCTCAGTTTGATTCACTAGGCTACACAATCATGGGGAAGATGGCTGATCTGACAGTTGTCCAGAAGACAATCACAAGGAGGGTAAGCAACAAACATTCATTGCCAAAGAAGCTGGCTGTTCACAATTGTGTGCTGTATCCAAGCATGTTAACAAAATAGCAAAAAGTTGAGTGGAACGAAAAAGTTTGGAAGAAAAAGATGCACAACCAACCGAGAGAACTGCAGCCTTATGAGGAGTGTCAAGCAAAATTGATTCAAGAATTTGAGTGAACTTTACAAGGAATGGACTGAGGCTGGGGTCAAGGCATCAAGAGCCACCACACACCAGCTCAGTGTAGCTGTTTTTATTTTATTTTTTCTCTAGAATCTTTATCTTACTATCACTCTCTGTTTTTAAAGTGGTAAAATATAACTTAATTCACACCATATTTCTGATATTATCGATCAATCTTATCAGATTAACTTTGATCGTTCACTTTTATTTTATTTCCGTGAGTGCAGTACACCTGCAAAGCGTTAGCACTCATTAGCTTGTCATTAGCATTTTCATTCGAACCTATCGCTGTTTTCTTTTCTCCTCTCCCTCGCTCCAGTTTTTCACAAGTTCATCAAACAACCGCAGTAAGTATATTTCATCAAGCACGGTGAGTAATGGCTTCTCCCGTCATTGTTACTTGCACCTCTTGCCACATGAATTAGAGACACGCATCCAAACTTTAATTGAGGACAGTAAGAATGTTAGGGCTCTAGATATGGCTTTGGATGCGTCTAGCTCAGGGATTCCTGTACATTGTTCGGTTCCGGAAACAGAGCCCCTGCAGCAGGGCAACTGGGTGACGGTGAGGCAGCGTAGTCGTGGGTCAAAACACCGCTCTTCTGTTCCGATCAAAACATTAAACAGGTTCTCCCCACTCAGTGATGCACCCACTGAGAAACCTGATGAAAGTGCTCTAGTTATTGGTGATTCTATTGTACGGAACGTGAATATAGAGACACCAGCCACCATAGTCAAATATTTACCGGGAGCCAGAGCGCCTGACATCTTGGCAAATTTAAAAGTGCTGGCTAATGCTAAACGTAAATACAGTAAGATTGTTATTCATGCCGGCGCTAATGATGTTTGACTTCGCCAGTCGGAGATCACTAAAAATAACATTAAAGAGGTGTGTGAACTTGCAAGCACGATGTCAGACACTGTAATATGCTCTGGTCCCCTCCCTGCTTACCGTGGTGATGAGATGCATAGCAGATTGTCATCACTCAATGGCTGGATGTCTAAGTGGTGCCCACAGAATAACAGGTTTCATAGACAATTGGACGAGCTTTTGGGGCAGACTTGAACTGTTTAAAAGAGATGGTCTTCATCCCTCCTGGGGTGGCGCCACTCTTCTCTCTAGAAATATGGCAAATAGTCTTAGTGTTTATACTTGACTAACTGGGGCACAGGTCAGGAAGCAGACAGACTGGCTAAACCGACCGTCTGCTAGCTGCCTCCCGTCACAGAGGTCAGTTAATTCTCAGCACATAGAGACTTTTTCACCTAGATATCACACTATAGAGACTGTGTCTGTTCCCTGAACTAGAAAAAAACAAAAAAACGTCCAAACCAAGTTAAGATTAACAATTTAATTGAGGTTCAACAAATAAAAAACAGAAGCAATATGGATAAACAAATGATAAAGCTTGGCTTATTGAATATCAGATCCCTTTCTACGAAAACACTTTTTGTAAATAATATGATCACTGATCATAATATAGATGTGCTCTGTTTGACAGAAACCTGGCTAAAACCTGATGATTACATTATTTTAAATGAGTCCACCCCCCAAGATTACTGTTATAAACATGAGCCCCGTCTAAAAGGCAAAGGTGGAGGTGTTGCTTCAATTTATAACAACGTTTTCAGGATTTCTCAGAGGGCAGGCTACAAGTATAACTCGTTTGAAGTAATGGTGCTTCATATAACATTATCCAGAAAAACAAATCCCCTGTTATGTTTGTACTGGCTACTGTATACAGGCCACCAGGGCACCATACAGACTTTATTAAAGAGTTTGGTGATTTTACATCCGAGTTAGTTCTGGCTGCAGATAAAGTTTTAATAGTTGGTGATTTTAATATCCATGTTGACAATGAAAACGATGCATTGGGATCAGCATTTATAGACATTCTGAACTCTATTGGTGTTAGACAACACGTTTCAGGACCTACTCATTGTCGAAATCATACTCTAGATTTAATACTGTCACATGGAATTGATGTTGATGGTGTTGAAATTATTCAGCCAAGCGATGATATCTCAGATCATTATTTAGTTTTGTGCAAAATTCATATAGCCAAAATTGTAAATTCTACTTCTTGTTACAAGTATGGAATAGGGATGGGACGATAACCGGTTTTATTGATAACCGTGATAAAATGTGCTGAAGGTTAGTAATATCATTTAAAAATGAATTATCATTAAAACCGTGTTTGATTATCGCGGTTTTAATAACTCACTATTAAATCATGTCCAGCTAGCAACAGTCTGACGCAAGCGCAGCGCACAATGTTTGTTTTGTTTTTTTTTTCGAGAAGGAATGGCGAAAGTCAGTGACTTTTCTATGCTTTTCTATGCTTCTACACTTTTCATTGTAAGGAAGGAAATGCCACAGAATTTAATCTTTCTTTAAATTAAGTGCATAGAGTTGCTTGTTTTATTAGTTGTTTGTTGATTATTAAATATAAAACTTGCTGAAATGTTTTCAGTGTGAGCATCAACTATTTTTGAACACTTTCATCTCGTTTCAACAAAACCGTGATAATATTGATAATCGTGATAATTTTAGTCACTATAATCGTGATATTAAATTTTCATACCGTCCCATCCCTAGTATGGAAGAACCATCACTTCTAACACAAAAGACTGCTTTTTAAGTTATCATCCTGATGTAACCAAATTCCTTAGCATATCCAAAACCTCAGAACAACTTGATGATGTAACAGCAACTATGGACTCTCTCTTTTCTAGCACTTTAAATAAAGTTGCTCCTTTACGCTTAAGGAAGGTTAAGGAAAACAGTTTGACACCATGGTATAATGAGCATACTCGCACCCTAAAGAGAGCAGCCCGAAAAATGGAGCGCAGCTGGAGGAAAACAAAACTAGAGGTATTTCGTATTGCTTGGCGGGAAAGTAACATATCCTACAGAAAAGCATTAAAAACTGCTAGATCCGATTACTTTTCTTCTCTTTTAGAAGAAAACAAACATAACCCCAGGTATTTATTCAATACAGTGGCTAAATGAACGAAATATAAAGCCTCAACAAGTGTTGACATTTCCCAACACCACAGCAGTAATGACTTTATGAACTACTTTACTTCTAAAATCGATACTATTAGAGATAAAATTGCAACCATTCAGCCGTCAGCTACAGTATCACATCAGACAGTGCACTATAGACCCCCTGAGGAACAGTTCCACTCATTCTCTACCATAGGAGAGGAAGAATTGTATAAACTTGTATAAACTTGTATAAATTGTATAAACTCATCTAAACCAACAACATGTATGTTAGACCCTATACCATCTAAGCTCCTAAAAGAGGTGCTTCCAGAAGTCATAGATCCTCTTCTGACTATTATTAATTCCTCATTGTCATTAGAATATGTCCCCAAAACCTTCAAACTGGCTGTTATTAAGCCTCTCATCAAAAAACCACAACTTGACCCCAAGGAACTAGTTAATTATAGACCAATCTCGAATCTCCCTTTTCTGTCCAAGATACTAGAAAAGGTGGTATCTTCTCAATTATATTCCTTCTTAGAGAAAAATGGTATATGTGAGGATTTCCAGTCAGGATTTAGACCGTATCATAGTACTGAGACTGCTCTCCTTAGAGTTACAAATGATCTGCTCTTATCATCTGATCGTGGGTGTATCTCTCTATTAGTTTTATTGGATCTTAGTGCTGCGTTTGACACAATTGACCACAACATTCTTTTGCATAGACTTGAACACTTTGTTGGCATCAGTGGAAGTGCATTAGCATGGTTTAAATCGTACTTATATGACCGCAATCAGTTCGTAGCAGTGAATGAAGATGTATCCTATCGATCACAAGTGCAGTATGGAGTACCTCAAGGCTCAGTACTAGGGCCACTACTCTTCACGCTTTATATGTTACCCTTGGGAGATATCATCAGGAAACATGGTGTTAGCTTTCACTGTTATGCTGATGATACTCAGCTCTATATTTCTTCGCAGCCCGGTGAAACACACCAATTTGAAAAACTAATGGATTGCATAGTCGATATAAAAAACTGGATGACGAGTAATTTTTTACTGCTAAATTCTGAAAAAACAGAGGTGTTAATTATAGGACCTAAAAAGGTCACCGTGGCCACCAGATCCAGTCTGTGTCCAGATCAGAGGGTCACTGCAGTCACCCGGATCCAGTACGTATCCAGACCAGATGCTGGATCAGCACCTAGAAAGGACCTCTACATCCCTGAAAGACAGCGGAGACCAGGACAATTAGAGCCCCAGATACAGATCCCCTGTAAAGACCTTGTCTCAGAGGAGCACCAGGACAAGACCACAGGAAACAGATGATTCTTCTGCACAATCTGACTTTGCTGCAGCCTGGAATTGAACTACTGGTTTCGTCTGGTCAGAGGAGAACTGCCCCCCCCCAACTGAGCCTGGTTTCTCCCAAGGTTTTTTTCTCCATTCTGTCACCGATGGAGTTTCGGTTCCTTGCCGCTGTCGCCTCTGGCTTGCTTAGTTGGGGACACTTCATCTACAGCGATATCGTTGACTTGATTGCAAATAAATGCACAGACACTATTTAACTGAACAGAGATGACATAACTGAATCCAATGATGAACTGCCTTTAACTATCATTTTGCGTTATTGACACTGATTTCCTAATGAATGTTGTTAAGTTGCTTTGACGCAATGTATTTTGTTTAAAGCGCTATATAAATAAAGGTGACATTGACATTGACATTGACAAAGAAGCCACTTCTCTCCAAAAAAAACATCAGGAACAGATTAATCTTCTGCAGAAAGTATAGTGAATGGACTGCTGAGGACTGGGGCAAAGTCATATTCTCCGATGAAGCCCCTTTCCGATTGTTTGGGGCCTCTGGAAAAAGGCTTGTACGGAGAAGAAAAGGTGAGCGCTACCATCAGTCCTGTGTCATGCCAACAGTAAAGCATCCTGACACCATTCATGTGAGGGGTTGCTTCTCATCCAAGGGAGTGGGCTCACTCACAATTCTGCCCAAAAACACAGCCATGAATAAAGAATGGTACCAAAACACCCTACAACAGCAACTTCTTCCAACAATCCAACAACAGTTTGGTGAAGAACTATGCATTTTTCAGCACGATGGAGCACCGTGCCATAAGGCAAACGTGATAACTAAGTGGCTCGGGGACCAGAATGTTGAAATTTTGGGTCCATGGCCTGGAAACTCCCCAGATCTTAATCCCATTGAGAACTTGTGGTCAATCCTCAAGAGGCGAGAGGACAAACAAAAACCCACTAATTCTGACAAACTCCAAGAAGTGATTATGAAAGAATGGGTTGCTATCAGTCAGGATTTGGCACAGAAGTTGATTTGAGAGCATGCCCAGTCGAATTGCAGAGGTCCTGAAAAATACTAAAAATACATTACTGCAAATACTGACTCTTTGCATAAATGTCATGTAATTGTCGATAAAAGCCTTTGAAACGTATGAAGTGCTTGTAATTATATTTCAGTACATCACAGAAAAAACTGAAACAAGGATCTAAAAGCAGTTTAGCAGCAAACTTTTTGAAAACAAATATTTATGTAATTCTCAAAACTTTTGGCCACGACTGTGTATATATATATATATATATATATATATATATATATATATATATATATATATATATATATATATATATATATATATATATATATAAAAATGTATATATATATATATATATATATATATATATATATATATATATATATATATATATATATATATATATATCTAATGCTGAAAGGCCACTAAACATAAATCTTTAGCTTTTTGCACTTCTGTGTTTTCTTCCCCTTTTTGTTCTTATTGGTCTTGTGGGGGGATGAAGAAGTGTAAGACTCTGAGGAAGATGAGGACTGGGAGGAACTAGAAGGTGAGTGGTCTCTCTTGGTCTTCTTGCTTCCCTTTCTGGACTTTTTCTTTTCTGATCGGACATGGTCCTCATCAGAAGAATCTGTGATGACAATAGACCTCTTTGACTCTTTTGCTTCTTAAGTTGACAGAGCTGTAAAAAAAAAAAAAAAATTATAGTCCTTTTTATTGGTGTTGTGCAGTCAAACTGTTCTTGAAGTCTCCTCGAAATTTTGAATGTCACTCTTATTGGACACAGCCAGCTCAGTTAACGGAGTAGTTTACGGCATACAAGTTCTAAATAAAGGAGACATCTAAAATGTGCATTGCTGGGGAGGATAGGGAACAGTCCGAAAAAGTATGGGCTAGAGCTTTTTACAATGGGCATTATTTCAAACCAGCTTTGCACAGATGGAAATAAAAAATTTGGAACAAAATTAAGCATTTATACAGAGTACAAAGGTTTTTTTTTTCTTTTACACTAACATATTGTTTTTGTTTGTTTGTTTTTTCCAAGCAAATGTTTGCCAAAAATGTAATAATAAAAATGGTCATAGTAGTAAAATTAATAATAAATAGATTTAAAAATAAATAAAATAAAAATAATAATGTGGATAAATAACTAAAACATCTGAAACAGTTCTCACCATTGGTTAAACTGCTCCAAAGAAAGTCCCTTTTATTTTCCAAATCTTTGCATTTTTCTTCTAGGAACTTAACTTTATAAAGACTTTAAAAAATTGTTTTGTTCTTTGAGGTTAATTGATTGTCACCTGTTGGGTTGGTGCTTGTGCTGGAATATAAAACAAACCAATAATCTAGCAAACATAATTCAGAATGTGTTTAACACATGAAACGCATCGTTTAAAAACTTCAATTGTCTCCAAGTTTAACAGCAACTCACTTTCATGTCTTTGGGGAGATAAGGATGATTTATTTTTAATCTGACAGCATGTTATTATAATCATCTAATGTGATCATTACGTTATAAATATATTTAAACAATATATGTGTGAAAAATATATTTAAACAATATATATTTGAAATTCGGGTTGCAGTTTATTTTACAGTACATGTACTAACATGTCCTTATAGTGTACTTACAGTGTATTTATCTAAGAAAGTTCTGGTAATACAAGGTAACTACATGGGGTAGGGTTAGGTTTAGGGGTAGGTTCAGGGTTAGTACCTAGTTATTACATAGTTATTGTAATCACTATAATAAGTACATAGTATGTACATGAGGAACAGGACTGTAAAATAAAGTGCTACCGAAATTCGCAAAAATGTATGTACCTATTTTATAAGATTCAGCTCTTTTAAATGAACGCGGAAAAAAAAACAATTAGTCATTAACATTAACATAAAATAAAATCTACCAGGATTCAGTTAGTAATGACATAATAATAATGACATATTTAGTTTTGGGGTACCGGACGTGCAATTATTAAGCATATATGCTTAAACCTATAATATAAATGATGACGATAATGTTTGGTCTTGAACTGAAATTACCTATATACCAACATAGATAGCTAGTTTGCTAAACAATTTTCAACGGCTGCTTATAACCACAAATATGTCACGGTTGGTAAACCGTGATCTCTGGGTGTTTGCACTTTGTGGTGAAGTCTGTGTGTTTCGCGTCTGCACTGATTAGTTTGTGGGCGTCTCCGTTAATTGTCATCAGCAGCAGCTGTCACTCATTACTCATTCCCTATATATTTGCTTGTCTCACGTCTTGTGTTTGTGAGATCGTTGTTTAATGTTGTTTTCCCTGTTTGTCGGCTTCAGTGTTGTCTGCGTTGGATGTCCGTGTTTCCCAGAACCTCATCCACTCTACGCACTTCCACTCAGCTACAAACACTTACCTTCGGCTCTATTCCCCGCAGTTCCTGTGCCATCCTCTCCTGCTGCCTTCTCACCGCCATCATCTGGATTCCTCATCTCCTCACCATCATCTTGGATTGTCGTCTTCCCAGCATCATTGTCCCTTCGTGTTTGTTTGTTTGTTTATTTTCATTAAAAACTGTTAACTTGCATTTGTTTCCAGCCTTTCCTTAACCCCACCGTCACAGAACGATCTCACCCCTCATGGAAGCAGCGAGCACCAACACCCTCACGGACTTCATGCACCACAGCTTTAAACGAATGGATCAGCAGCAGGAGAGCATCTCGAACACCGGACGCGCTGTCCAAGCGCTGGTGGCACAGGTGTCCGAGCTCACCCAGCAGATCCATCAGCTCACATCTCCCACTGCGCCCATCACACCGCCTGCGCCACCCGTCCCCCGGGAGACCCCCCAGGATCCCTTCCGGCCAGAGCCGCGACTTCTGGCGCCTGAAAACTATTCTGGTGAGCCAGCATTTTGCAGAACTTTCTTAACCAAGTGTTCAATGCATTTCGCTCTACAGCCCCGCACTTTCGCCACCGAGGAATCAAAGGTGGCGTTCACCCTCACGTTACTGTCGGGCAAGGCCGCCCTATGGGGGACGTGGTGTGGGAGAATCAACATCCGTGTTGTGCCTCATTCCACACCCTCTCAGAGGAAATGAGAAGGGTATTCGACCGTGCCGTGGCCGGCAGGGAAGCCGCTCATCAACTCTCTGAACTCCGTCAAGGCTCATCTTCGGTAACGGACTATTCCATCGAGTTCCGCACCCTGGTGGCCGCGTGCCAGTGGAACGAGCCCATGCAGTGGGATCGATTCCTGCATGGGTTGTCCGACCGTGTTCAAAAGGAGATCTACCTCCTCGAGCTGCCCCGACACACGGATTAACCGCCTGGGTCGCCAGCCCAGTCCAACACGCCCAACCATCTCTCCTGTCAGGGGGTGCTCGAGTCGAGAGAAAGCGGTCGGTCCCGTTGACGATCACGAGCCCATGCAGGTGGGTAGAGCTCGGCTGTCCCGGAGGGAGAGGGAACGGCGGAGGTCCCAAGGACTGTGCTTATACTGCGGAGGCTCAGCTCATAACATCTATTCATGCCCGGTAAAAGAGCCAGCCCGGTAGTAAACTTGAGGCTACTATCGGGTGGGATCTCCGCTGGGCAGTCCTCAACTACATCATCAACCCTCCTTCCGGTGAAACTGCGGTGGAGGAATCAATCTCACGAATGTCACGCCTTTCTGGACTCCAGAGCCGAAGGTAATTTCATTGATTCTTCACTTGCACATCACTTGAACATTCCTGTCCTTCCTGTGTCTCTCCCCATCCATGTCACCGCACTCAACAGCCAGGAACTGCCTCACGTCACTCACCATACTGAACCCATCATACTGCTCACGTCTGGAAACCATCGCGAAACCATATCCTTTTTTCTCATGGACTCCCCTGTTGCCCCCATTGTGTTAGGTCACCCATGGTTAACCAAACATAATCCACGAGTGGAATGGGGTTCAAACACTGTCACATTGTGGAGTGAAAGTTGTCATGAGTCTTGTCTGGTTTCTGCTTGACCTGTTGTCCCTGTTTCTGTCTTTCAGAAGGAGAACATGGTCTTGCCAAACGTGCCCACAGAGTATCTGGACCTGAAGGAAGTGTTCAGTAAGTCCCGTGCTGTTTCTCTTCCTCCACATCGTTCATACGACTGTGCCATAGATTTAGTGTAAGGTAGTCTCCGCCTAAGGGCAAGTTATACTCTCTGTCTATTCCTGAGAGGGAGGCCATGGAGAAATACATTTCTGATTCCTTAGCCTCTGGGTTCATCCGTCCTTCCTCTTCTCCAGCGGGGGCGGGATTCTTTTTTGTGGGTAAGAAGGATGGTTCCCTGCGACCTTGCATTGATTACCAAGAGCTGAACAACATCACGATAAAGAACACCTATCCTTTACCACTCATGTCTTAAACTTTCGAGAGGTTGCAGGGAGCATCCATATTCACAAAACTGGATTTACGTAATGCTTATCATTTGGTCTGCATCAGGAAGGGGGATGAATGGAAAACCGCCTTTAATACCCCTAGAGGGCACTTTGAATACTTGGTGATGCCGTTCGGGTTCTCCAACTCGCCCGGGGTTTTCCAAGCGCTCGTTAATGACGTGTTGAGAGATATGGTAGATCAGTTTATATATGTTTACCTGGATGACATACTGATTTTTTCTTCATCTCTCCAGGAACACGTTCAACACGTCAAGCGAGTGCTCCAGAGGTTACTTGAGAATGGGCTTTTTGTCAAGGCGGAGAAATGCGTATTCCATGCACAGTCTGTTCCCTTCCTAGGATATATCGTCTCGTCCGAGGGAATACGTATGGACCCTGACAAGGTTAAGGCTGTGATAGATTGGCCATCCCCAGATTCCCGTAAGGCCCTACAGCGGTTTCTGGGGTTCGCCAATTAGTATCTGCGTTTCATTCGCAATTTCAGCCAACTAGCCTCACCTCTGACAACCTTGACCTCCCCCAGTACTCTGTTCAGGTGGTTGGACGCAGCTGAGGCTGCGTTCGCTAACCTCAAGAGCCACTTCGTTTCGGCTCCCATCCTTGTGGCCCCTGATCCCACACGGCAGTTCGTGGTGGAGGTCGACGCGTCAGAGGTGGGGGTAGGAGCAGTGTTGTCCCAACGTGCTGCTTCGGATGATAAGGTACATCCTTGCACGTTTTTCTCTCATCGACTATCTCCTGCTAAACGTAATTATGACATTGGCAATAGAGAGTTGTTGGCCGTCAAATTAGCATTAGAGGAGTGGTGTCACTGGCTGGAAGGTTCAGGGGTTCCTTTTATTGTTTGGACCGATCATAAGAATTTAGAGTACATTAGAACTGCCAAGAGACTCAATTCCAGGCAGACTCGGTGGGCACTTTTTTTCGGTCGTTTTGAGTTTACTTTATCGTACCGCCCGGGTTCCAAGAATGTCAAACCCGACTCTTTATCACGTCTTTTTGATCCCTCCGCCCGCCCGGTGACTCCCGAGTGTATTTTACCTGAGAAGTTAGTGGTCTCAGCACTCGTATGGGAGGTCGAGTCAAAGGTCAAGACGGCCTTACAAGGGGTAACGCCTCCGTCCAGTTGTCCACCGAACCGTTTATTTGTGCCGGAGGAGTTAAGGTCCGAGGTTGTCCAGTGGGGTCATTGTTCTAATGTAGCTTGTCACCCAGGGATAAGTAGAACTAATGGGTTGGTTAGACAACGATTCTGTTGGCCACGTATGGCTCGTGACGTCTGCGACTTTGTTTTGGCTTGTTCAGTTTGCGCCAGTGGTAAGTCATCTAACCGACCTCCTGATGGGCTTCTTCAACCGCTGTCTGTCCCTTCGAGACCCTGGTCCCACATCGCTCTAGATTTTGTTACCGCCCTCCCACCCTCTAATGGCATGATGGTCGTTTTGACCA
This sequence comes from Carassius carassius, assembly GCF_963082965.1. Lineage (NCBI taxonomy): Eukaryota > Metazoa > Chordata > Actinopteri > Cypriniformes > Cyprinidae > Carassius > Carassius carassius. Next base: position 13,585,828 of record NC_081777.1, on the reverse strand, counting down.
TAGTGGACCGGTTCTCGAAGGCAGCACATTTCATTCCCTTGCCCAAATTACCTACAGCCAAGGAGACAGCGGTCACTGTCCTAGATCACGTCTTTCGGCTTCATGGCCTCCCGGTAGACGTGGTTTCTGACAGAGGATCTCAGTTCATATCCAAATTTTGGAAAGAGTTTTGCAAATTGCTAGGAGCGTCAGTTAGCTTGTCTTCGGGTTATCATCCCCAGAGTAACGGACAGTCTGATCGAGCCAACCAAGATTTAGAGAGGACGTTGCGATGTTTGGTCTCCAAGAATCCTTCTTCCTGGAGTCAACAACTCTCTATGGTGGAGTACGCCCACAATTCTTTGCCAGTGTCAGCTACGGGCCTTTCTCCGTTTCATTGTAGTGTAGGGTACCAGCCACCAGTCTTTCCCAGTCTGGAATCTGAAGTCGCGGTTCCCTCCGCTCACGCGTTTGTCCAGAGGTGCCACCGCACCTGGACCAGAGCCTGAGAGACTCTGCTCCGGATGAGGGAGCGCACTAAGGCTAAGGCCAATCGCCACCGGTCAAAGCCTCCCGTTTACGTCGTGGGTCAAAAGGTGTGGCTTTCTACTAGTAACATTCCTCTGCGTTCCGTTTCTAATAAATTAGCTCCCAAATTTATTGGCCCGTTTACTATCACCAAGATCATTAGTCCGGTGACAGTCCGCCTCAAACTACCTCCTGCGTAAAAGAGGATACACCCCGCCTTTCATGTGTCCAAAATTAAACCCGTGTTTTATGCACGTATTAATCTGCCTACTCTGGTTCCCCCGCCACCGCGTCTCGTAGATGGGGAACCGACTTATTCGGTAAATCGTATTCTGGACTTGAGACGGAGGGGACGAGGATTCCAGTACCTGGTGGACTGGGAAGGTTACGGTCCGGAGGAGAGGAGTTGGGTACCTGCTAGGGACATATTGGATCACTCCCTTATTGATGACTACAATCAGCAGGTAGGCCCTTCTGGGAACTCCAAGAGGAGTTCTTAGAGGGGGGGTACTGTCACGGTTGGTAAACCGTGATCTCTGGGTGTTTGCACTTTGTGGTGAAGTCTGTGTGTTTCGCGTCTGCACTAATTAGTTTTTGGGCGTCTCCGTTAATTGTCATCAGCAACAGCTGTCACTCATTACTCATCCCCTATATATTTGCTTGTCTCACGTCTTGTGTTTGTGAGATCGTTGTTTAATGTCGTTTTCCCTGTTTGTCGGCTTCAGTGTTGTCTGCGTTGGATGTCCGTGTTTCCCAGAACCTCATCCACTCTACGCACTTCCACTCAGCTACAAACACTTACCTTCGGCTCTATTCCCCGCAGTTCCTGTGCCATCCTCTCCTGCTGCCTTCTCACCGCCATCATCCGGATTCCTCATCTCCTCACCATCATCTTGGATTGTCGTCTTCCCAGCATCATTGTCCCTTCGTGTTTGTTTGTTTGTTTATTTTCATTAAAAACTGTTAACTCGCATTTGTTTCCAGCCTTTCCTTCACCCCACCGTCACAAAATATTATTCAACTCAATCTCATCTCTGGCCCTTAAAAAAACTTTCAGCCTTATCAAACACACTTGAACAAGCTAATCAAGGTCCCCAGGATTAAGTGAATAGAAAGATATGGTGAGACTGACCAAAGTTTGAACTAAACTCTGCAGGAAAGTGGATTTCGAGGGCTACAGTCGTGAACACTGGACACGATACCAACACCAAAGAAACATAAATGAAACACATTTATGAAATACATTACCGTCTTCTTCCTTGTCTTCCTCAATAAGTCGATATGGGGCTTTTCTCTTGCGAACAGTTTTACGCTCTTCCTCCATCGCCATGCTGTTTTCTGATTGTGAACTGTCACACCAATATGGCGACACATCAACGCAACGTTGCAGAAACTTCCATCTCTGCACGTGAATTCTACTGTTGGAATCGATTATTCGAATGTATTGTCCCAATACGATATGTGGTTGACCGTAAGCATTATTCCACTCAGTTTTAAGTCTTCCAAAACTTTAATTATGTTCTTTATTTGAATATTTTCAGTGTCATCTTGTAACATTTATATTTCATTTGATTAATTTGATAATTTGAGTCGGATGAACCAACTCTATGAACAAAGATAATAGTAAAACATCTTGATTAAAATAATTATGTAAAAATGTAAACGTTTAACTTGGATACAAAATACAAATTATTATTTTTAAGTGTTTTGGTGCAATTTAATAAATTAAGTGTTTAGAAAGATAAGGACATAAACATGAACTTAGAATCTGCGTTTATTTTATTTTTAATTTAAATATTTTCAGAAAAAAACTAAAAAGAAAAGAAAGGAAGAAAAGGAAAAACTTGTAGAAAATAATTCAGCCAGTACTTACGGAAACCTGCGCATTTTAGTTTAGCACTTTATTCAAGTGCTGAATGTGGTGATTTTAGGGTATGCCGCAGAAGGTCACATACGAAATTTTCTAAGAGCTGCAGAGCTGGATCCATATTCGAAAACAGCAGGACCACCTTTCAAAGCTGGATGACTTTTATTTCCCGGTATGAATTACAGAAATGCCCCTCACTGATTTTATAGAGAGCAGGTAATAATATATTTAAACCGTAACTACAGGAAATGTAAACGGATATTAATTTATGCATTGTAAATCGGTCAGGTAAGTTAACCGAGTGAGTTCAGTTCTTTGTGATAATGCTGTATAATGCTTGTAATACTGATTTTTAATCAAAACAATTATTTATGAAATATGCACGCACTATAATACTTAATTCTCAATATATTGACTTAATTTTTATATTGCTACACCTTAATTGTTGTAACATTACGTTTTTCAGACAAATATCCGCAAAATAGTAGATTTTTTACATATAGCTTCAAATTCATTCTCATAATCATAGACTTTAATTTTAAGTGATTAAAAACCTGTCATATTGGCATCTTGAATAATTAACCTTAGATCAAATATTTTTCTGCAAAGTTAAAACAAACATAATTGTGATAATGCAATGACCAGTGTGAATCATTTTACATACAATCTATTTTCACTCTTGTTAACAAATATTGTCAAGGACTGAGATTACATCAGGTGGATATGATCCAGGATGGCATAGCCGGAAGCTCAGCAATACTGAGTAAGATGACAAAGAAGCTAAGAATGGTCTGTAAAAAAGCTTTACAGTACAAGAGAAAGACAGGACAGTTTATTGGGGGCAGGACAGAGTTTGTCATTATAGATGAAAGCAACATCCATCACAAAAGAAAGGTATTTATTTTTAAGGCTGTATTGCAACTTTACTTTTAAATCAAATGTACACAAATAAAACAAAGCAAGGTACAGTATGATTGGAGCAACATGTTTTAGCACAAACATTTGTCCCCAAAAATACAGAAACTCTTAAAGAGGACATCAGAAGAAATTTTCACTTTGTAGTGTTTTTTTTTTTTTGCACCTAGTTAGCTATTTGAAGCCATATACAGAATCCAAGGCAGCAATTCATATGTCTTGTGTTGGCATGCCTCCGGAAGAGATGGGTGGGGGTGAGCAGTACCTCATTATCAATTAAAGGGAAATGCACCGAAATGGGTCACTGAACAGAGCTGTTTTTTTTTTTTTACACGAGCATTGAGGAAGTTTAACTAAAATATCTTACAGACGTTTCATGAAGACCATAAAGAATAGGCCTGTCATGATAACAACTTTTAGCATCCAGTATGAATGAAACAGACATTACATGTGTAAACAGACATTACTAAATAATAGCACTAAATAATGGCTGACCACACTTGGATACACTCACTACACTGTAAATCATAGCAGGTGGTTTGTTGACTCCATTGTTCATGGAGGCCACACACAGAATATAGAATGAGCATGGTCAACATATAAAAACCAGGTCTGGAGGTTAAGAGGCAATAGGACAGAAAAGCTGTTGAAGGAACACTTGACATGCATTGAGTGGACATACTGGCTTGGACACAGCCACCGTGATGGTCCTCTAGGATTACATATATTAATTTACAAATTAATTTCACAGGATCTGTTAAAAGATATTAGAAAATAATATGAAGTTTAATATTTTGGAGTATGCTCAAAAATAATTTGCTAATGCCTTTGTGAGTGAGCATTTGTGTGCTTGTACTTGTCTTTGTAGGAGATATTACTGTGGCTCAGTTTCTTATCGGTGTCATCACTGTGCCAAATTTAATTTTAGAATGTTAATTCGGACATATTTTGCACTGCTTTATTGAACAACCAGTTGTTCATTTTCTACATTATGCAGTCTTTTCTTTTATGATTATATGTAAAAGTTTCAGTTCTTTTATGCTGTATATATTTCTTGCAGGGTGACATGTTGTGAGGTGGTAACATGTTTTTCACATTAAAATAATGGTCCAGATCACTAGTAGTTCCTGCGGACTGACAAGGTAACGCTTGAGTAATTAGTCAGGGGTTAACATGTTTTTCACTTTAAAATAATGGTCCAGATCACTAGTAGTTCAAGATAATGCTTGAGTAATTAGTCATGGGTTAACATGTTTTTCACATTAAAATAATGGTCCAGATCACTAGTAGTTCCTGCGGACTGACAAGATAACGCTTGAGCAATAAGTCAGGGGTTAACGTGTTTTTCACTTTAAAATAATGGTCCAGATCACTAGTAGTTCAAGGTAACACTTGAGTAATTAGTCAGGGGTTAACATGGATTTCACAAGTAATTTACAATAAAATTATCTGACAAATAGGCTACTGTACAGCCATACGTTTCTGTGAGGCACTAGTGATATTCTACCAGACATTTTAATCTGGAAGATGTTGTTTTGTGCTTAACACTATAAATGCAGTCAATATTTCATTAAGGATGCAAATACGTTTTGACAAGAGAACATCATTATTTATTGTCACATCCTAAAGAGAAGTCCTCCTCAGCATAATATCACTAAAGTTAAAGGTATCAGTGTTGGAGACATTGAACTTGAACTTCAACCATGAGCATCATTTTCCCAATTATTTACATTTGTAAAGGATTTATTATTATTATTAAATATTATTATTATTATGTTAAAGTAAAAAAAAATTATATATATATATATATATATATATATATATATATATATATATATATTAGCTTTCACTGTTATGCTGATGATACTCAGCTCTATATTTCTTCGTGGCCGGTGTAACACACCAATTTGAAAAATTAATGGAATGCATAGTCGATAAAAAAAAATGGATGACGAGTAATTTCTTACTCTTAAATTCTGAAAAAGCATGCATGTAATAACATAGAACACTGTCTAAGACTTGATGGCTGCTCTGTCAATTCTTCGTCATCAGTTAGTAACCTAGGTGTGCTATTTGATAGCAATCTTTTCTTAGAAAGCCACATTTCTAGCATTAAAACTGCATTTTTTTCCATCTCAGAAATATATCTAAATTACGGCCTATGCTCTCAATGTCAAATGCAGAAATTTTAATCCATGCATTTATGACCTCAAGTTTGGATTATTGTAATGCTTTATTGGGTGGTTGTTCTGCACGCATAGTAAACAAACTACAGCTAGTCCAAAATGCAGCAGCAAGAGTTACTAGAACTTAGTAGAACTTACTAGAACTAGAACTTACTAGAACCGGGAAGTATGGCCATATTAGCCCGGTCCTGTCAACACTGCACTGGCTCCCTATCAAACATTTCATAGATTTTAAAATCTTGCTTATTACTTATAAAGCCCTGAATGGTTTAGCACCTCAGTATTTGAATGAGCTCTTGTTACATTATAATCCTCCACGTCCGCTGCGTTCTCAAAACTCAGGCAATTTGATAATACCTAGAATATCAAAATCAACTGCGGGCGGCAGATCCTTTTCCTATTGTGCACCTAAAATCTGGAATAACCTACCTAACATTGTTCGGGAGGCAGACATACTCTTGCAGTTTAAATCTAGATTAAAGACCCATCTCTTTAACCTGGCTTACACATAACACACTAATATACTTCTAATATCCAAATCCGTTAAAGGATTTTTAGGCTGCATTAATTAGGTGAACCAGGAACACTTCCTATAACACCCAATGTACTTGCTACATCATTAGAAGAATGGCATCTATGCTAATATTAGTCTGTTTCTCTCTTACTACGAGGTCACCACAGCCACCAGATCCATTCTGTATCCAGATCAGAGGGTCACTGCAGTCACCCGGATCCAGTACGTATCCAGACCAGATGGTGGATCGGCACCTAGAAAGAACCTCTACAGCCCTGAAAGACAGTGGAGATCAGGACAGCTAGAGCCCCAGATACAGATCCCCTGTAAAGACCTTGTCTCAGATGATCACCAGGACAAGACCACAGGAAACATAATTCTTTTGCACAATCTGTCTTTGCTGCAGCCTGGAATTAAACTGCTGTGTAGCAGGTTGATTGGTTGTAGTGGTGTCATCACACCCTTTGGACCAATCAGGACGTAGCTGCGTGCTATATGGGCAGAGGGTGAGCGCTCGTGACACTACGGTGTTGTTGTTAGAGGCGCACTTCCGCTGTGGGTCCTCTCGTGTTCGTGGGGCAGTCGTGGTTATTGGACAGGTAATATAGCGTGGTTAACTTTTTCTCATTGCTTTGAGACCTTGTTAGTGTTGCAGTGGGCATTACAATGTGCAATGTCTTTTGCAGTGTTTCTCCTGTCATAAACCCGGCCTTTTCCTGCAACGGAACCGGGTCGCGTTGTGCTGCTGGTAGGTTGAATCCGTTTCCTCTTTAAACATTTGTATGACCTGAGTTTAATGGGCCGTTGTATTGTAGGCCTCGCGTAGCTGTTTTAACGATACGATCGGTGTATATTGCCTATAGATGTGCAGCTCCCTGATAGGTATGTATACGAGCCGGCATTGCGTGTATGTTTAATAGTGCTTTGTTATTAAATATGATTTGTTTATGTACGTCAGGACGGTGAAGCACGTGTTGGCGCCGGGTATCTGCACGGGTCTCGTCCTTCGCGCCCGCTGCTGTTTTGTCTCTACGGAGTGTTTTGTCTCTACGGAGTGTTTTGTCGCAATTAATTTGTGTTCAACAATTGACTGTTAACGGGGAAAGCTATATGAGCCCCCTCGGGGTTCTGAACGCATTGACGCACTTTACAGCGCGGGACTCGACGCGCAATTGGGCGTTCGACCTGTTTGTATTTATTGACTGTTACACAGAAGATAACTTTGCCTTCCTGGGACCCGCCTGTGTTTATTAATGTGTATGTGTGTGTGTGTGTATGTGTTTGTGAGGTTTTTGTTGTTTGATTATGATTAAGTGATTTTGATTTGTTTATTTCTGTTGATTTAAGGGTTTATACAGCTTTTCTTTGTGTTTGTTTCCGTTTATTTGTTTGATTCTTTAAATTTACTTTATTACTGATTGAGTGACGTTTGATTAGTTTATATTTACTTTTGATTTAAGTGTTTATAAAGAAGATCTTCTTTTTTGCTGTTTCCATTGATTTATGGTTTCTTGTTTAATTCTTTAAATTTACCTTATTGTTGATTGTTCTTTTTTTATTCTTTATTAATTGAATGTTTTTCTTTTAGTGCTGAGTGCCAGAAGTGGTGGTGTCAGTGTCCTCGGTGGTGGTGTCTCCTCCTGTGTGCTGTGTTTTTCCCTTTTCGTGTATTGAGTTTGGTTATTTTTTTGTGTGTGCTTATGTGTGATCAGGGAATCCTTAACCCCTGAGATCCCAAACCTTTGACCCGGTTTCCTCCACTGGTAAGGCCTCAGCACTCCCCTTTTTCATTATTCCCTTTATTTAGTGTGAATGGTATTTTATTTTTGCTATTCATTTTAATGGTATAAATAAAATTATTGTTGTTTTACTGGAACTACGTCTCTGGCTTCGTGCATGAATCGAACCTGTGTGTTTCTTTTTGTAAATTTGGAGGTTTAATTATCCAATTAATTTAACTCTACTTCCCGGGGTGAAACTCCCTGGGTGGCGTAGTCAGTCTGCTTAGTGCCACTCGCCACAATCTGGCGTAGTCGGCAGGATTGTGCATTTCTGAAAGCCATAGACGTTGTTCTGGTTTTATTGTATTTGTGTGGGGTAATTGTTTTGTGGGTTGTTGCGTTTAACCTTGTTTTTGTGTTTTTTTTTTTAATTTAGAGACAAAACAGCAGCTGGCGTTACTTTTTTTTCCTTGCAGCTTTTGACAAACTGCTGTCATTTTTCCTTTTTGGCTCCATTGTCTTAGTAGGGCTTCGTTATGGGTGAGGAGCTACAGGAGTTGAGGGAGTTAGTTGCACAGTTAAAGGCGGATAATGAGAGGATGCGCCAGGAGCAGAATGTCAACGCTCCTGGTCCCAGCGTTGCGGCTCCTACTAATGCCATAGTTAATGCCCCTGTAACCGAGCGACTGATTGTTGTACCTCGAGATAGAAAATGTCCCACGTTCCGGGGTAGATCAGGTATAGAGCTCTCAGAGTGGCTTGATGAGGTACAGGCCTGCATGAGGGCTCGCCACCTGTCTGTTTTCGATCAGGCTTTTTTCTTGTTTGACCATTTGGAGGGGGAAGCGCGTGAAGAAATAAAGCATCGTCCCACTATAGAGCGAGGTGACCCAGCCAAAATTATAGCAGCATTAAAGGAGTATTAAAGCAGTATGGCTGTTATGAGTCCTAGGTAGCACTTCAGGAAGCTTTCTTTTCTAGACGGCAGCAGGGAGTAGAGACACTGCAAGAGTTTTCACTCGCCCTGTTGAGTCTTATGGCGTCCGTAAAACAGAGTGCCCCCAATGGCATGCCAAATTCCGAAGTATTGTTGCGTGATCAGTTTGTGGAGCACGTGCTTGAAGGTGCTCTCCGCCGCGAGTTAAAACAGTTGGTGCATCGGAAACCTACTGCAACACTGCTCGAGGTTAGGGGCGAGGCTATCCGGTGGGAGCGCGAGGGGTTGCCTGGGGGTGCTAGGGGTCGAAGTCATTCTGTCCCTTCTGCCTTTGGCATGCAGTTTGGAGTCCAGTGTGGTCCTGAGGGTTTGAGTACCACTATTCCAGCTACTGAGTTGAGTGAGATGAGAGAAATGTTGAAGTTACAGCAAGAGCAGTTAAACCAGCTTACTCAAAGTATTTCCCTCTTACAGAACTTCCAGCCATGCAACCGGCCACTTTATAAAGGCCCTGTCATATGTCGGCGCTGTCAGCAACCGGGTCACTTTGCCAGGGAGTGTGAGGGGATACGTGCTCCACCTAATGCTCCGCCCATTTTGCCTGCCTCCCAACAGCCCGGTAGGCAGTCGCGTCATTTTCCGTCTTCGGAAAACTAGCGCCCGCCGAATTGCAGAGTCACAATTCGGGAGGGGGGCAGTCATTGGCTCTGAAGTTAGTCCAAGTTTTGGAAGGAGGTCCTCTGTTGATTTCTTCTTGTCCACGTTTGGATGTAATGATGGGAGGGGTTGATGTCCCCTGTTTGGTGGACACTGGATCCATGGTGTCTACAGTTACGGAGAGCTTTTTCCTTCAGCATTTTGAGCCATGGGGTGGAGAGAGACTTCAGTCGTGTCACTGGCTGCAGCTCCGAGCGGCCAATGGGTTGGCCATCCCTTATATCGGCTACCTGGAGTTGGATGTTAAACTTTGTCGCAAGTTAATGACAAGGTGCGGGGTGCTGGTGGTTAAAGATCCCGCCGGTGATATGCCACTCAATGTCCCTGGTGTGATGGGGATGAATATCATCCGTAGGTGCTACAGAGAGCTGTTCGGCCAGTATGGGCTGGTCTTGTTCAACTTACCCTCTGTATCTGGGGCTCCTGAGCCTGTGGTGAAGGCATTGCAGTGGTGTCACCAGGCCAGTGAGCAGGCCCCTCAGGATGTTCCAGGTAGGGTGAAGGTTCGCGGTAGTAAGTCCTGCCGCATCCCTGGTGGCACGATGAAGATCATCTCTGCGAACTGTTCAGAGCAGTACTCTGGTTGTCCAGTACTGTTCGAGCCCCTGGACTCTGGTTTACCGGCTGGACTTTTGGCCTCCCCGGCCCTAGTTCAGGTGGCTGGAGGTACAGCCTATATCCCTATTGTGAATGTTGGAGCCATCGATGTGATGCTGTATCCGCGTACTGTGGTGGGCACCCTGGATAAGGTTCGTGTGGTCAGCTTGCCTACAGGGGTCACGGAGGTGCCATCTGTGGTTGCCACAGTGAGGTCCCAAGCTGTTTCCTCCGGGGTGCAAGACCAGATTGAGATCATGGACTTGTCCTCATTACCTGCAGAAGAGCAGGGTCGGGTTCGGTCCTTTTTCCAGGAATATATATCTGTCTTCGCCTCCCATGATGGTGACTTGGGCTGTACAGATTTGATTGCTCATGATATCCCACTTTTGGACGAAGTCCCTGTTTGGCAACGCCATAGGCGTATCCCCCCTTCTGAATATGAGTTAGTTAAAGATCACATCAACCAACTTTTGGAAGCACAGGTAATTCGGGAGAGCAGCAGCCCCTATGCTAGTCCCATAGTGTTAGTGAAGAAAAAGGACGGAAGCATGCGTATGTGCGTTGATTATAGACAGCTCAATAACAAAACGAGAAAGGATGCATTTCCTCTTCCTCGAATCGATGAGTCCCTGGACGCCTTGACAGGTGCCCGCTGGTTTTCAACTTTGGATTTAGCCAGCGGCTATAATCAGGTCCCTGTGTCTGAGGCGGATCGACCCAAGACGGCATCCTGTACTCCATTTGGTCTTTTTGAATGGAACCATATGCCGTTTGGGTTATGCAACGCTCCAAGTACTTTCCAGAGGCTGATGCAACGTATATTTGGTGACCAACAGTGCCAATCATTGCTCTTGTATCTTGATGATATTGTAGTTTTCCCAAGCTCAGTAAATGTGCATTCTTCCAACAGGAAGTGCGCTATTTGGGCCATGTTATTTCGGACAAGGGCGTCTCCACAGACCCCAGTAAGGTGCAGGTGGTGGCAAACTAGCCACCCCCTACCACTATCCCAGAGTTGCGGTCATTCCTGGGTTTTGCTAGTTATTACCGCCGTTTTGTAGAGGGGTTCGCCAAGCTGGCGGTCCCTCTGCATAGGCTGGTAGCTCAACTAGGGGGTACCAAATTAAAGAGAAGAACAGAACTGTCTATAGGAGGGCATTGGACGGAGCAATGTCAGTGTAATTTTGAGGCACTTCAGGTCAAGCTTGTTACAGTACCGGTGCTCGCTTATGCCAATTTCTCGTTGCCATTCATTCTTGAGGTCGATGCAAGTTATGGGGGACTTGGGGCAGTGCTCTCCCAGGAGCAGTTGGGCAAGGTTAGACCGGTGGCTTATGCCAGTCGAGGTTTGAGGCCCACTGAGCGCAATATGCAAAACTACAGCTCCATGAAGCTTGAGTTTTTGGCGCTCAAGTGGGCCATGACCGAGAAATTCAGGGAGTATCTGCTGGGCCATAAATGTGTTGTCTTTACGGACAAAAATCCCCTTAGCCATTTGTCCTCGGCAAAGCTTGGGGCTACCGAGCAGCGCTGGGCAGCGCAGCTGGCCTCCTTTGATTTTGAAGTAAAATATCGATCAGGGAGGAGTAATAGAAATGCAGACGCCCTGTCCCGTCAACATCCTTTTGGTAGACAGGACCTAGAGACCGTGGTTCCTGGTACGTTACTCCCAGATCCTTTGCAGCATGTCATAGTTGAAGCAGTTCAATCTGCTGTTGTGTCTTTGCCCGAATATACTCTGTCGGACCTCAGTGACCTGCAACAGGCAGATCCAGTCATTAAAGAGGCCCTGGTCTTCTGGCGGAAAGGAAGTCATCCCAATGGTGAGGAGCGAAAGGCGGCTTCACAACCTGCCTTGGTTTTGCTCCGCCAGTGGGACCGCTTGATGGAAAAGGACGGGGTCTTATATCGTCAGACTTTCCGCCCTGATGGCCTTGAGGTAGTGTTCCAGCTAATTTTGCCAGCTTCCTTAAGAGAAGAGGTGTTGACCAAGGTCCACCAAGACCATGGTCACCAGGGCGTGGAAAGAACACTGGAGCTTTTACAAAGGCGGTGTTACTGGCCAGGTATGTCCTCTGCAGTCGCACAATGGTGTCGGGCCTGTGAGAGGTGCCAAGTGGCTAAGGACACCCAACCAGCCGTTCGTAGCTTCATGGGGCATTTATTGGTTTCAAGGCCAAATGAGATTGTGGCTATGGATTTCACAGTGTTGGAACCAACTTCTAACGGTTTAGAGAACGTCCTTGTTATGACTGATGTATTTAGCAAGTACACACTTGCTGTTCCCACCCGTGATCCGAGAGCATCTACCGTGGCTCAGGTTCTGGTGACGGAATGGTTCCCTAAGTTTGGTGTTCCTGCTCGTTTACATTCGGACCAGGGTCGCAATTTTGAGAGCGCTCTGATCCAGCAGCTCTGTGGGCTCTATGGTATCGAGAAGTCTCGTACAACTCCATACCATCCAGCTGGTAATGGTCAGTGCGAACGCTTCAATCGCACTCTGCACAATTTATTGCGCACCTTCCCGGTGTCTCGAAAGCGGGACTGGAGTTCCTGTCTACCACAGGTGCTGTACTCGTATAACACCACTCCTCACCAGGCGACTGGAGAGTCTCCTTTCCTGTTGATGTTTGGGCAGGAGCCCAGGCTCCCAGTTGATTTCATGTTGGGTCGAGTACAGGATCTTTGTGGTGGCAGTACCCATGAGTGGATCCAGGAACATAAGACCCGTTTGCGTATGGCCTTTGAAGGGGCTGGGGAAAGGTTAAGTGAAAGTGAAAGTGAAGTGACATTCAGCCAAGTATGGTGACCCATACTCAGAATGTGTGCTCTGCATTTAACCCATCCGAAGTGCACACACACAGAGCAGTGAACACACACACACACTGTGAGCACACACCCGGAGCAATGGGCAGCCATTTATGCTGCGGCGCCCGGGGAGCAGTTGGGCGTTCGATGCCTTGCTCAAGGGCACCTAAGTCATGGTATTGAAGGTGGAGAGAGAACTGTACATGCACTCCCCCCACCCACAATTCCTGCCAGCCCAGGACTCGAACTCACAACCTTTCGATTGGGAGTCCGACTCTCTAACCATTAGGCCACGACTTCCCTAAGGGGTGCGGCTGAGCGTCGCAAGAGGAATTATGATCAGCATGTTCGAGATCATCCCTTGGAAGTAGGCCAGCTGGTGTGGTTGCGGAACCTCGGTACCCGGGGTCGTCATAAGTATAGGGTCCAGAGGGCACCAACCGAAGGTGGAGCTGTGTACACCATAGCGCCGGTAGATAATCTGACTAAATTTAGGCATGTTAATCGCGCCCTTCTGAAGGCTGTGGTAAGGTCAGACCCTTCTGGGGACCCCGCTGCTCCTCTGTCGTCCCCCTTAGATCATTACGAGTCAGAAGAGGAGTACTTTGGTGACAATGAGGTACTAGTTCTAGGGCAGGGGTCTCCTGTGGTAGAACAAACTCCAACCAACCTAGTATCCCCGGTTTTGGAGACCGTTAGGGCTCCTAGTACTGTGGACAAAGTTCCACTGGCCACCCATCCTGATTCCGGTAATGCGGCAGTTCGTCGGACAGCTCGATCAACCGCAGGCCACCATTCTAATATCAATTCTAATATCAATCAAGGGCTGTTGGGGGAACAGCAGGTGGCGTAGTGGACCTTCTGGACCCCTGGCTAATTCTGTGTTAGCCTTCTCTAGACCATGGAGGTAACTGGGGTTAAACCTGTGGTGTGATCAATCGTCGGGGCGACGATTCAAAGGTCGGGGTAGATTGTAGAAGGTTGATTGGTTGTAGTGGTGTCATCACACCCTTTGGACCAATCAGGACTTAGCTGCGTGCTATATGGGCAGAGGGTAAGCCCTCGTGACACTACGGTGTTGTTGTTAGAGGCGCACTTCCGCTGTGGGTCCTCTCGTGTTCGTGGGGCAGTCGTGGTTATTGGACAGGTAATATAGCGTGGTTAACTTTTTCTCATTGCTTTGAGACCTTGTTAGTGTTGCAGTGGGCATTACAATGTGCAATGTCTTTTGCAGTGTTTCTCCTGTCATAAACCCGGCCTTATCCTGCAACGGAACCGGGTCGCGTTGTGCTGCTGGTAGGTTGAATCCGTTTCCTCTTTAAACATTTGTATGACCTGAGTTTAATGGGCCGTTGTATTGTAGGCTTCGCGTAGCTGTTTTAACGATACGATCGGTGTATATTGCCTATAGATGTGCAGCTCCCTGATAGGTATGTATGCGAGCCGGCATTTCGTGTATGTTTAATAGTGCTTTGTCATTAAATACAATTTGTTTATGTACATCAGGACGGTGAAGCACATGTTGGCGCTGGGTATCTGCACGGGTCTCGTCCTTCGCGCCACGCTGCTGTTTTGTCCCTACGGAGTGTTTTGTCTCTACGGAGTGTTTTTTCGCAATTAATTTGTGTTCAACAACGGACTGTTAACGGGGAAAGCTATATGAGCCCCCTCGGAGTTCTGAACGCATTGACGCACTTTACAGCGCGGGACTCGACGCGCAATTGGGCGTTCGACCTGTTTGTATTTATTGACTGTTACACAGAAGATAACTTTGCCTTCCTGGGACCCGCCTGTGTTTATTAATGTGTATGTGTGTGTGTGTGTGTTTGTGAGGTTTTTGTTGTTTGATTATGATTAAGTGATTTTGATTAGTTTATTTTCTATTGATTTAAGGGTTTATACAGCTTTTCTTTGTGTTTGTTTCTGTTTATTTGTTTGATTTTTTAAATTTACTTTATTACTGATTGAGTGACGTTTGATTAGTTTATATTTACTTTTGATTTAAGTGTTTATAAAGAAGATCTTCTTTGTTGCTGTTTCCATTGATTTATGGTTTCTTGTTTAATTCTTTAAATTTACCTTATTGTTGATTGTTCTTTTTTTATTCTTTATTAATTGAATGTTTTTCTTTTAGTGCTGAGTGCCAGAAGTGGTGGTGTCGGTGTCCTCGGTGGTGGTGTCTCCTCCTGTGTGCTGTGTTTTTCCCTTTTGGTGTATTGAGTTTGGTTATTTTTTTGTGTGTGCTTATGTGTGATCAGGGAATCCTTAACCCCTGAGATCCCAAACCTTTGACCCGGTTTCCTCCACTGGTAAAGCCTCAGCACTCCCCTTTTTCTTTATTCCCTTTATTTAGTGTGAATGGTATTTTATTTTTGCTATTCATTTTAATGGTATAAATAAAATTATTGTTGTTTTACTGGAACTACGTCTCTGGCTTCGTGCATGAATCGAACCTGTGTGTTTCTTTTTGTAAATTTGGAGGTTTAATTATCCAATTAATTTAACTCTACTTCCTGGGGTGAAACTCCCTGGGTGGCGTAGTCAGTCTGCTTAGTGCCACTCGCCACAGCTGGTTTCGTCTGGTCAGAAGAGAACTGGCCCCCCAGCTGAGCCTTGTTTTTTTTCTCCATTGTGTCACCGATGCAGTTTTGGTTTCTTTCCGCTGTCGCCTCTGGCCTGCTTAGTTGGGGTCACTTCCTTTACAGCGATATTGTTGACTTGATTGCAAATAAATGCACAGACACTATTTAAACTGAACAGAGATGATATCACTGAATGTATTTTGTTTAAAGCGCTATATAAATAAAGGTGACTTGACTTGACTGCCTAGTTACTACTACTAACTACTTCCTGCGTAGTTACTTATTTTTATTTTTTTATTTTTTTTAATTGCGGTTTTAGGCATTACAGGGATTTTCAAAAAAAAATATAAATAGAAAAGAACAAAGGGAGGAACACATCACAAGTCAAACATGCAAGCAAAACATGAAACCTCCATCTGAATCCCTTATTTGTTTTCCTTGGAAGTCCATATGCATATCAAGAAATAAAAAAAAAATGATAATAATGAATTAGTAATAGAATAGCAGCCAATCCAAAATTACCTCTACTCCTTCCAAGCTAAATTTTGAATTCCCAAGGATAGCATATGTTCCGCATCTACACCTAAGTATTTTAGAAAGGGGCTCCAGATCCTGTAGAATTTAAAGGGTTTGCCTCTTAGTGCAGTGGAAAAGGCTTCATTAGGAATAAAGCCCTTAAAAATATTTATCCACTGAGCCACTGATGGGGTTATGTCAGTTATCCATTGTAACAAAATACTTTTGCGGGCACAAAATAATAATATTGCAAGAGATGATCACCCTTAAAACCATGAGGGAGTTCCTCTGTAAGTCCCACTAAACAGATCTTAGGCCCTAATTGTAAATAACAGGAAAATATTTTACTCACTTCTAGACAAACCCCCGCCCAGAATTGCTGAACCTTAAAACATCCCCAGAAGCAGTGCATAAGGGTTCCCTCTGCGATCTTGCATTTATTGCATAGGCTGGATAAATTGAGGTTCATTTTGTGTCTGCAAACCGGAGTGATATGTAATCTGTGCAGTATTTTAAACTGCATTTCCCAGGATGCATTGTCTGCTAAGTAATGTGTTACACATACCATTCCCCAGTCCGCTTTGTGTATTTCTACCCCAAGATCAGTTTCCCATAGTCTCCTGACTTTATCTGAATTATCCTTGTTTGAACTTGAGAGAATATTATAAAAGCGGCTAAGCACTGATCGAGAAGATGAGAGTTTATTAAGCTGTTCTTCTATTGTAGACAGACCAAGGCCGCCTGGATGGTCCTTTAGCTTTTTTGATACAAAGCTTTGTATTTGGTTATATGTAAAGAAGTGCTTCCTATCGATATTATACTTTAAAACAATCTGATCAAAGGTCATCAACTTATTGTTTTCCACTACATCACCTATAACACAAATCCCTTGTTTTTTCCAGAGTGCTAGCCCATCACTCAACCCAGGTGGGAAATCTGGATTATTGTGAATAGGTGTGTATGGTGAGAGGTGTGTAGCATATCCCTCTGTTTTGCGAGCCATCCGCCACACTTTAATCATGTTATTAAGAATTATGTTGCCTTTGATTAAAATAGACAACTTTGTAGATGACATGTACAACCCGAATTCCGGAAAAGTTGGGACGTTTTTTAAATTTTAATAAAATGAAAACTAAAGGAATTTCAAATCACATGAGCCAATATTTTATTCACAATAGAACATAGATAACGTAGCAAATGTTTAAACTGAGAAATTTTACACTTTTATCCACTTAATTAGCTCATTTAAAATTTAATGCCTGCTACAGGTCTCAAAAAAGTTGGCACGGGGGCAACAAATGGCTAAAAAAGCAAGCAGTTTTGAAAAGATTCAGCTGGGAGAACATCTAGTGATTAATTAAGTTAATTGGTATCAGGTCTGTAACATGATTAGCTATAAAAGCTTTGTCTTAGAAAAGCAGAGTCTCTCAGAAGTAAAGATGGGCAGAGGCTCTCCAATCTGTGAAAGACTGCGTAAAAAAATTGTGTAAAACTTTAAAAACAATGTTCCTCAACGTCAAATTGCAAAGGCTTTGCAAATCTCATCATCTACAGTGCATAACATCATCAAAAGATTCAGAGAAACTGGAGAAATCTCTGTGCGTAAGGGACAAGGCCGGAGATCTTTATTGGATGCCCGTGGTCTTCGGGCTCTCAGACGACACTGCATCACACATCGGCATTATTGTGTCAATGACATTACTAAATGGGCCCAGGAATACTTTCAGAAACCACTGTCGGTAAACACAATCCGCCGTGCCATCAGCAGATGCCAACTAAAGCTCTATCATGCAAAAAGGAAGCCATATGTGAACATGGTCCAGAAGCGCCGTTGTGTCCTGTGGGCCAAGGCTCATTTAAAATGGACTATTTCAAAGTGGAATAGTGTTTTATGGTCAGACGAGTCCAAATTTGACATTCTTGTTGGAAATCACGGACGCCGTGTCCTCCGGGCTAAAGAGGAGGGAGACCTTCCAGCATGTTATCAGCGTTCAGTTCAAAAGCCAGCATCTCTGATGGTATGGGGGTGCATAAGTGCATACGGTATGGGCAGCTTGCATGTTTTGGAAGGCTCTGTGAATGCTGAAAGGTATATAAAGGTTTTAGAGCAACATATGCTTCCCTCCAAACAACGTCTATTTCAGGGAAGGCCTTGTTTATTTCAGCAGGACAATGCAAAACCACATACTGCAGCTATAACAACAGCATGGCTTCGTCGTAGAAGAGTCCGGGTGCTAACCTGGCCTGCCTGCAGTCCAGATCTTTCACCTATAGAGAACATTTGGCGCATCATTAAACGAAAAATACATCAAAGACGACCACGAACTCTTCAGCAGCTGGAAATCTATATAAGGCAAGAATGGGACCAAATTCCAACAGCAAAACTCCAGCAACTCATAGCCTCAATGCCCAGACGTCTTCAAACTGTTTTGAAAAGAAAAGGAGATGCTACACCATGGTAAACATGCCCCGTCCCAACTATTTTGAGACCTGTAGCAGAAATCAAAATTGAAATGAGCTCATTTTGTGCATAAAATTGTAAACTTTCTCAGTTTAAACATTTGCTATGTTATCTATGTTCTATTGTGAATAAAATATTGGCTCATGTGATTTGAAAGTCTTTTAGTTTTCATTTTATTCAAATTTAAAAAACGTCCCAACTTTTCCGGAATTCGGGTTGTATAATAAATTGCGAAGAGGGATAGAACTACTACCTGCTGCTTCTGCACTGACCCAGGTCGAGTTTGGGTCATCTAGATGCCATTCTAGTATATATTTTAACCGAGCAGATAATTGATATAATTCAAATGAGGGAGCTGCCAACCCTCCAGACATACTAGGGAGAGAGAGAAAGCTATACCTGAGTCTAGGCCTTTTTTCCGCCAAATAAAAGATATAATTGAACCGCGTAGCTGTCTTAGAGCTTTACCAGGAAGCAGAATGGGGAGCATCTAGAAGAGGTATAACATACGTGGTACTATGTTCATTTTGACAAGGTGAATACGCCCTATTAATGATAATGGTAAACTGCACCATCTATCCAGATCATTAATAATAGATTTAATAGTCGGGGTAAAATTTAATTTGTAAAGGCAGTCCAAATTAGGTGAAATCTTTATACCTAGATATGTCAGCCCAGTAGGAGACCACTTAAACGGCAAGGAGGTTTCCAAACTCAAAGAGTGAGTTTTGTTTAACGGCATAGCCTCCGATTTTGCTAAATTTATCCTATATCCAGAGAAGGCACCAAATTCAGAGATCCAATCAATTAATTTAGTAACAGAGTTCTGTGGTGAGTCTAGATAAATTAAGACATCGTCTGCATAAAGTGAGATTTTATGGATCTTTTTCCCTAAAATGATACCTTTAATATCAGCGTCTTCTCTGATGGCAATCGCTCATGGCTCAATACCCATTACAAATAATAATGGTGACAACGGACACCCCTGTCTAGTGCCTCGAGATAAGACAAATGTAGATGATCGGACACCATTTGTGACAATAGAGGAAGTTGGGAATGTATATAAAATCTTGACCCATTTAGCCAAACTATCCCCCAGCCAAAACGATCTAACACCGAAAATATATATGGCCACTCGACCCTATCGAATGCCTTCTCGGCATCTAATGAAATGACTACACCGCCCTTTGCGCAGAAATTTGAGTGGTTAATAATATTAAGTAACCGTCTAACATTATGGGATGACGATCTCCCCTTAACAAAGCCCGTCTGATCTATATTAATAATAGTAGGAAGCACCAGCTCGAGTTGAGTAGCTAAAATTTTTGCTAGAATTTTAAAATCTACATTAAGTAAAGAGATAGGGCGATAGGATCCACATTCTTCAGGTGGTTTGCCTTTCTTTAAGAGCACACAAATATTAGCTTCCAACAAAGAACTAGGCAGATTGCCAGACTCATAGGAATACTGCATCATATCATGCATAGAACTAACCAAAGATTCCTTGAACCTTTTAAAAAATTCGGCTGTGAAGCCACCCGGCCTCGGTGCTTTACCACTAGCCAGACCCCTTATACAATTGAGAATTTCACTAATTTCAATAGGTCTATTAAGAACTTGCCGTTGCTCCTCAGACAATGTTGGAACAGATAAATTAACAAAGAACTTAGTCGGTAGTTCACCCGGATCTGACTCCAACTGAGAAGTGTACAGTTCTCTATAGAATTTCCTAAAAGCTCTATTAATTGTAACATTATCGTGACAAAAATTTCCGACATTGTCTTTGATAGTGGAGATGATTTGAGCCTGAGAGCGCCGGTGTAAAAGGTTGGCCAGATATTTATTTTGTTTATTTGCGAATTCATACATCCGTTGCTTAGCGAAAAATAATGATTTCTCCGCCTTCTTTGTAAAAATAGCTTCAAGAGAAGTTTGTACAGTTTTGATTTCTGCCAGAAACTCATCTGAAGGGGATATATTGTATCTAACTCGAAGATCATGGAGCTTAACCTCAAGCTTTCTTTGATCTACTAAGCTCTTATTTTTCAGGTTTGATACGTATGAAATAATTAGCCCCGTGATATATGCCTTTGCAGTGTCCCATATCAAATTGGGAGATACCCCAGGGTTTTATTGTCTGAAAAAAATAGTTTAGTTTGTTCCTTAAGATAACATTCAAAGTTAGGGTCATGTGTAAGCCAAGAAGGAAACGCACCCCGATGCTGTTTAACATTAGAAAGAGATAAATTAAGGAATACGGCCGCATGATCAGGTATTACAATATTACCTATCTCGCAATCCAATATATTATGAAGGGAAGCTTTAGGTGAAAAAATATAATCTATTCTACTGCTGGATTTGTGTACTCCAGAAAAGAAAGTATATTCCCTCTGCCCAGGGTGTAAAGCCTGCCATGTATCTATTAAACCGATTTCTTGACACGTATCATCCAGGGCGCAAGCCCTGCTAGATCGCTTGATCTTTGACGAGACAGATCTGTCTAAATCAGGTGAAAGAACACAATTAAAATCACCAGCAATAATGCTGTGCTCGCATTGTAATTCTGCAAATTTACAAAAGATTTGTGTAATAAAATCATTAGATTGAATGGGGGGTATGTATACATACATTAAAGTAATAGTTTCTCCACTCAACACCCCATTTAGCAGCACGTATCGACCTGCGGTATCAGCCTGAACACTTACAGTTGAGAGAGGAAGATGTTTGTGAATGAGAATAGCCACACCCCTGCTTTTACTGGTAAAGGATGAGTAAAACACTTGCCCCACCCAGTCACGCTTTAACTTGGTGTGTTCATTTGCCGTTAAGTGCGTCTCTTGCAGAAATGCAATATGAACATTTTCTTTTTTCAAATAATTCAGGATCTTTTTTTCTTTTGGTAGGATTTTGAATCCCCCTTACATTCAAGCTACACAGTTTCAATTTGAAGTTATTTGCAGACATAATATCGGTATCTAAGGTATACTAGCACACATTTTTCCTTGTGTATAAAGTACCTTTAAATTAGCCAGTATTATTGTGAAAAGCCAAGAACATAATGCAATCTGATGAAGGTTAAAGGAGGCTGAATTTAGAAAAAAATAGAAATCAATAAATGGATAGGTAAAGACATAAAACAAAATCAAATTACCCTGAATGCCAAACAAAAAAATTGAACTATTTACACTCTTCAAGACACAAACAATTATGTCCATCAAAAGGTGGAGCCTGACTATGAAATGATGTTATGTTATGACTTAGACATTTTTACATATATTAACAATATTATTTCTTTTAATAGTAGTTGGCGGCCCACCTGCAATACCACCACAGGTTGAAAACCACTGGTGTAGTGCATCTTTGTGTTTTTATTATTGTTAAATAAACAAATATTTTGTATAATGTTTGTGTCTCATATCTGACCCCACCGAACTGAACCTATGAGCTTTATTCTCATTTAGAGTAATTCCCCTTTAATTTAACTTGGGGTGGCGTAGTCTGTCTTATTTGGGCTTTAAATTCTGTTGCCCTTTTAATTCGTATCTGCCACACATATGGATCTGCATGTCTCACGTCTCGTCAGCCCCATAACAGAATACTTGGCCCCACAAGGATCCAGGAGATTTTAATGTTGACATTGGCCAGGTATGAACACTACAAAGATACTATTCACCATTAAGCAAGGCCCACGATCACTGGAGAACCATATTAGAGAGTTTTTAGCCATTGCTTACAATTCTGAATTACCGGACATTATTTTGATAGAGATTTTCTGTGATGGCATAAATCAACCTCTCCATTCTAAGCTTAGATGCGGGGTCAGCGTTCATCACTCTGTCAGTTCATGGACTATGCTTTGTTGTCTGTTGGCTCTTTGTTTACTGTGGGTGTCACGGAAGAGGAACGCAACATAGCACTCATTCGTGAAATGGCGGCTGCACAAGATCACGCTCACAAAATAGCAGTGAAAGCAGAGCCTGGTCACAAAATTGCGGACACAACAATACCCTGTCAAGTCACAGCTGATCTTCACGAATCAAGCCAAGTCACCATTGATCCTCATCAATCAAGTCAAGTCACTATGGATCTTCCAGAGTCAAGTCAAGTCCCTGTTAAACTGTCACTCCTTGTCTGGAGCACCCAAATCTTCAAGGTCAGTCTTTTGGCATTCCAGACTGGCATGCAGCATAGAGGAGTCAATGCTTGTGTCTGCACGTGCAGCTGGTATCCCTAAACCAGATCGTTTAACCCCTCCTGTTAAGGAACTGATTCCCCAGTCTGAAGTGCTTCCCATGATGGGGATCATTTTAGGTTGTGTTTGGGCTGCATACACCAACACTGAAACGCTAGAGGTGGTGGCATCCACTATGATTTCTCCAGAGGTGGCGGTACATGCTGCAGAACCTCCTGAGGTGGCGGCGCTCGCTTCAGCACCTTGCGTAGTGGTGGCGCCCAGCAACACACTTTCAGCCCGCTATGGAACCATTGATGAATAATGTTTCTGACCTGCTAAAAAGATCATTGATAAACTCCCCCTGTTGTCTGTAGGTTCTGCTGTAGAATTTCCAGAGGTGGTGGCATCCACTGCAGAACCTCCAGAGTGGTATCAACCTGTGGACTCTTGTCTTGTCCTGTCATGGCTAGGGAGGCTGTCTGTGAACTC
This sequence comes from Carassius carassius, assembly GCF_963082965.1. Taxonomy (NCBI): domain Eukaryota; kingdom Metazoa; phylum Chordata; class Actinopteri; order Cypriniformes; family Cyprinidae; genus Carassius; species Carassius carassius. Next base: position 13,562,834 of record NC_081777.1, on the reverse strand, counting down.
TCCTTCTGTCCTGTCACGGCTATGGAGGCCATCTGTGAACTCTCGTCCTGTCCTGTCACGGCTATGAAGGCCGTCTATGAACTCTCTGTTCCCTGCCTCGGTCCCTGAGACCATGAAGGCACTGCCTGTGTTGTCTGTCTCTGCTTTCCCTAGGCCCCAGTCTCTGCCATGGGTCCCAGCCCAATCTGCTCCACCCTGGTGGGCTCCAGTTCCACCTGCTCCGCCCTGGTGGACTCCAGTTCCTCCTGCTCCAGCCTGGTGGACTCCTGTTCTGTTGGCTCCACCCTGGCTTCCTGCTCTGTCTGCTCTGCCGTGGAGGTCTTCCCCCATGTCTGCCCCACACCGGTGGGCTCCTGCTCCGTCTGCTCCAATTTGGTGGTCTATTGCTCTAACTGCTTCACCGTGGTGATCTTCTGTGCTGCTCTGGTGGTTTTCTGGGGATCATCGGACAAGTCTGCTCTGCTGTGGTGGTCCTCAGCTCCATCCATTCTGCCAGCTCCATCATGGTCCCCTGTTATGCTGTTCCTGCCTCATTCCCAGGGTCTTATTTATACCTTTACATTGACCTGGCCCTCCATCCATCCCCCTGTTCCGCCTTCGCTTCACTGCCCTCCTGGGTTGTGTAACGTTTGGAGTGTCAGGAAGCTGCTCCTTGGGGTTCTGTCATGAATCCGGTCTTTGAACTTCCGTTCACTCACCACAAGAAATCACCCGCTCCCTACATGGACTCTCACATTACACAAACTGTTACACATACCCTGGACTACATTTACCATAACACTGATTGCAAACAGCTGTCATCAATCTCAAAATGTGAAGTGAAGTGACATTCAGCCAAGTATGGTGACCCATACTCAGAATTTGTGCTCTGCATTTAATCCATCCGAAATGCACACACAGAGCAGTGAACACACACACACACTGTGAACACACACCCGGAGCAGTGGGCAGCCATTTATGCTGCGGCGCCCGGGGAGCAGTTGGGGGTTCGATGCCTTGCTCTAGGGCACCTAAGTCGTGGTATTGAAAATGCATATGAGACCAATTACACACACACAGCACAATCAGACACGCTTTATAAACATTGGACTTTCTTCCAGTATTGTTTAGCGCTTATCACTCTCCAAGAGATAGCTACTTTACGGAGTCACTTCTAGTTTAGTCTTAGTTTTGTTTCTTGACCTTCTGCCTCTGTTTATTGGATTAACCCTTTGTCTTCTGTTTCAGACTGTGTTCGCACCTCGCCTGGACTATTGCTCGTATCATTGGATTCCCCCTCTTGTCGCTGCCCTATGGATTCTGTTTGCCGATCGAAGACCCATGTTCTAGGATTGCTCTGTTTTACCTGTGTTATACCTGATTGCCATTATTTTACCCATGTCTGTTTATGACCACGTCTCTTAATAAAGCCTTGCATATGGATTCGCACGTCTGATGTCTCATCAGCCCCGTAACACTTACCATATTTCTCAATATTTTATTTATTTGTATGTTTATTATTTATATTTTATTATTATACCCTTATTTGGACTGAGCCCTGCTCAAACGAAAATCTAAGAATCGCCCGTTTGCAGCTATCATAGTGAACCATCCCAGCAATCTGATCGTTAAGTTTTTGAAGGTCGGCCAGAAGGCTGAACCCTCCTTGCCTTCAGAAGGTGCTGTCATGGGACTTGTCCTAGCTAGCACTGTCAGTCAGCACTTCATGTCTTTAATTTGGATCTAACAACTGTAAAGTCATCCTAAAATAAAGACACAGTTATGTCCCTAAGGTGCTCTTGACTCAGAGCCCAGGTGATTACCCTTTGACATGTACAATTACACCGGTGTGGTTAGAATGGTCAGTGTGTTACATCATCAACTGCTGAATTTAACACATAAGTACTAGAAAAACCATAAATGTATAGGTTGTAAAATACACACCCTGATGTCTATGGAAACGGCAATAATGATTCTTAAAAATATAATCTGATGACACGTTTTGATATTATAAACAGATTGTTTAGGTAACTATAAAGTTTACTTTGCCTTTCTCCCAGTTTACCGGAGACCTACTTTAATGTGTTTTGGGAGGAGAGGATGAATTTGCGTGTTGTAAAGGCCCACTCCACAAAGGAAATGGCTTTGCTCCTGGGCTTTGTCAAGCAGGATTTCTAATGGTGAGATTAGACTCGATGTAAGCAAGATGGCAGCCATGTTTGGCTTGGCCACTGCTGCATCGCATTTGTGTCAACTTTTGATGTTTGTACTCACCCTATATGTTGTTGTATCAGCTCTATCGTCTGACTATTGTGTCTCTGCTTCTCGGACTTATGATCGACGCTCGTTGTTGGACATCAGAGTGTCTATGGAAAGACTATTTGAAAGCTGGGAAAGATTCAGACAAACCTTTCCGCCCCCGTTTGTGCATCCTCCCTCGTCACCTGAGTACCGTCTCCTGTTTACAACAAAGGGTCCTGGGAATCCTAAGAAAAGACCGAAGAGAAGGGGCTGCAGAGCTGGCGCTCAAGTCAAGAAAAGGTGACAATCCTGAACGGGGGTGCTCTGGTCGTAACGCGGAGAACAATTCCAGTAGCTGCGGCAGGTTTTCCTCCTAAATGTGGGTGAAAATGATCCTCAGCTGCAATGCCATGCTTCTACCGGTTGGACGTGAACCTCTTTTGTATCAGCAATTTATTGATGTGATCGTGGACCTGCCATTACCGATGTCTACTGACCAGTCGCCGTACCTGGAGATCTCGTGACTGCGTCAGCTGTTTACGGTCAGTTCCATCACATTCTGCTCCGTCACAATCAGCTGTTGTTGATGCCGGTCTGCTGAACGTTACATTGCTCCACTTTGCCTTGCTCAATGCTCATTCCATTTCTAACAAAACTTTTATTCTTAACAAGCTTTTTATTAGTAAGAATATTGATTTTATGTTTCTGACGGAAACGTGGCAAAGGGAAAATTCGTTTATTCACCTTAACGAGCTCTGTCCTGTTGGCTGCTCTGTTACTGGGATGCCCCAAATGGCACGTCATAATGGTGGGCTTGCTGTTGTGCAGCGTGACAGTTTCATGTGTAGAGTGATAAACTCTGAAAGTTTTTCCTCTTTTGAATAACAAATGCTCAAAGTAGGCTCTTCTAATGCTTTTTACTGTGTGTTAATTTACCGTCCTCCTGGCCTGACAGGTGTCTTTCTTACGGACTTTTTATCATCTATCATCAAACTTGAGAAGGTTTTAATTACTGGGGACTTTAACCTGCATATGATAATTTTACATGCAACACAGCTGCTAATCCCCTTTCTATTACAGACTCTTTTAATTTCAATCAGCATTTTACTGGACCCACACACATTAAGGGTCACAACCTGGACCTTGTTTTTCTCTTGGTCTAGATAAAGTAAATACACGTGAGGAGATGTACATATGAGTGACCATAGCTGTGTGTTATTTTAATATTAACTTTCCTCAAGATCCTTAGCCCCAGAGAATTATGACACAAAGGCAGATTATTAATCATGACACTGCCGAGAGGTTCTCTGCCTTGTTTGACTCATGTTCTCTGATGGGATGCACTGATGTTGATGGGGTTATCCAGTCTTTTAATGATCAGTGTTCCTGATCGATTTTTTGATAAAGTAGCACCCATTAAATTAAGCACTGTGTCCCCCAAAAAAAACCCTGTCCTTGGATTGATGACGCTATCCAAAGTTTTAGGAGAAATTGTAGAAAAGTGGAGCGTCTTTGGAAATCTTCTAAGCTCGAGGCTCATAGGCTTTTGATCTTCTCCAAACTGATTTCTGTCTGTTTGTTTTCTTACTGACTATTATTGGAGCAATATCATCAATAACATTCTTAACTTTTGAGTTAAAGGAATCAAGGAGAATATCAACAGAGTCTGCAGAAATGCTTGGTGTTAAAGATATAGCCTCCATAAATAGTACACTTGTCTTTTCGTTTATGCATCTCCTCCTGACAGAGACAGATCTAGATTCAGTGGTAGCAGAGATCAATATATCAAAGGAAATACAGAAGTGATCAGAAAGTGCTACATCCTTAATAACAATGGATGAAATGTTTAGACCCCTACTGATGATTAAATCTAGAGTGTCTCCACCTTTGTGTGTGGATCCATGCACATGCTGAATAAGCTCAAAGGTATTTAGAACCGTTATAATTTCTTTTGTACACTGTAAAAAAAAAATCGTAAAATAATGGTAAAAAGTCTGGCAGCAAAGTTGCCAACCACTTACCGTCAAATGACAGTAAAAAACCTTTAATTTTTTTTTCCGAAAAATGTTGTAATTTGAAAACGGATATTTACCGTAAACATTTTCTGTATTCTTACAGTCAAACTGCTGTAGAAAGAAAAAAAAAAAACTCATAAAAAAATCTCTGTTGAATTTTAAACGAATGTATAAATCTGTATAAAAACTTAAAAATATTGCAGAAATACCTTAAAATTACATAATTAAAACAAAGACTTCTGTTTTGATACAGTATTATTTGGTATATTTTTAAGATAATCTAATCCATCTACAAGAACTCCTTGTCAAAGTAACAACCTGTCCTTCAACCAATACGCTCGTATAGGTCGTTTGTCCAAATCCCTGAAATACGACATATTAGAGCGTATATACAATTGCGCCCCTATCTGCAAAAAGTCGTTTTCATATTAATATTTTGTACTCTTTTATTTGCACTCTGATTTGCATTTCGTTTAGCTCACTTGGTAGATTATTGCGTTATACCTTGATATGTAATCGTGCGATCATGGGTTCGAACCCAGAGAACAGACGTGCACGTAAAATGTATATGCTCAATAAATCATAATTTAGCATGATTTCTGTGAGGGTTAAGTTTAGGGGTGGTCATTCGAACGAATAAGCCACCTAGTAAAGTATGTACAAATTACTGTGAGATCGGTGTAAAAAGTCCACACATTGCATTTAAATAAACGTGCATTTTGACTGGTAATGCCGTTATACGTCATTTCATGACGACAGATGCAACGCGATACTGTCCTATTTTTTACGCCCACGACCTATATGGTCATTTTTTGTTGGAGGACAGGCTCCAAAGTAAAGACTTTTCTATGTAAAACACACAGAAAATGTTGTATAATTACCTTCACATACCTTAATTTAAAGCCCAATACCAGTATATTGATCGATTCAAACTTTTATTTTGTCATTATTCAATCTATTTACAGTAAATTCCTGTTAAATATAGGTTTTATCCTGTACAAAAAACAAGATCTTGTGATATAAAGTTTCAGGAACATATTTTTAACAGTTATATATGCTTTATATAAACATTATTTGACGGTAATAACAAGCAACTCTCCAATATTTCTACATATTTTTACCATTTAAATACGGGGGTTTACTTTATATAAACATTATTTGACAGTAATAACAAGCAACTCTCCAATATTTCTAAATACTATTACCATTTAAATACGGGGGTTTACTTTATATAATCATTATTTGACAGTAATAACAAGCAACTCTCCAATATTTCTACACATTTGAACCATTTACGTACGGGGATTACCTTATACAAACATTATTTGTAGTAATTACAAGCAACCCTCTAATATTTCTACATATTTGTACCTTTAATGTATGGGGCTTTACCTTATATAACCAATACTTGACAGTAATTACAAACACATCTCCAATAACTTTACATGCTTTTACCATTAATTTACAAGGGTTTACTTTATATAAACAATATATTATAGTGATTACAGGCTATCCAATAAACTATCCAATAAATTCATATACTTTTACAATCAATGTATGAGATATACTTTATATAAACATTGCTTTATACTAATTAAAATCAACTTTCCAATATATCAACATGACATTTACTCAATGTATGGGTCCACTTTATATAAATATTAATAGACAGTAATTACAAGTCCAATATGTGCAAAAATACATGTTTATTTTATGTAAACAATATTTGATATCAATTACAAGCAACTGTCCAATATATCTACATACTTTTTCTATGACAGCATGGGGTTTACTTTATATAACCACTGTTTGACAGTCATAATAAGCAACTCCGATATATACAGACCTTCCTTATAAGTGCATGGGACTAACCTTATATGAACATAATCTGACAGTAATAACAAGCAACTCCAATATATCTACAGACTTTTCTTATTAGTGCATGGGATTTACTTAATATAAACATTATTTGACAGCAATTACAAGCAACATTCCAGTTTATGTCCACACATTCCGTATTAGTATATGGTGTTTTGAATGTACCAAAACCAGAAGGTCTATGTTAAGTGCATTAGCATCAACACCTTTTTCACTAAATACATACTGTGGCGAGGTGAAGAAGGACACAACGAGGAGGTACAGGTGAGTTCCCCGAAGGGTGGATTTTATTAATAAATAGATGGCAGAAGGCGGTGGCGTGAGGTGGTTTGGTGCAGGGTGCTCGGCTTCCTCTTCAGTCTGTGCGCTGTGGCGGTGTGGGTCCGTTGTGCTCTCCCGTATGCGGTGGGTGGGGCTGGCGGTCACACACTGCTCTCTGTAAGCAAGACAGACAATTAGGATTAGCCGGGTCTCGTGGAGACATCTCTCACCTCTGTGTTCGTTTGCTGTGCTTAAGAAGGCAGCTCTTGATGGTGCGCAGGTGTGGCCGCTCAGCCCGTGACGAGCAGGAGCAGGTGTGACTGCTCGGTTTCCAGGGCGACGCTGATGAGAGCTCGGGACACGTGTCACACCCCCCCCCCTCCCTAAGCGTCGTCCTAGTCCCGTGGAGAAGGGGGGAAACTGGGGGAGGGCGGGGAGTGGACCCTGACAGACCTGCGAAAGCTGCCCAAATCCGAGAGAGTCCGTCGGCGTTGGCGTTGGCCGTCCCCGCTCAGTGTTGCACGGTGAAGTTGAAGTCCTGGAGCGCCAGGAACCACCGCGTCACTCTCGCGTTCATCTCCTTGGCCCGGGCCATCCACTGCAGGGGGGCGTGATCTGTAATGAGAGTGAAGGGGCGGCCAAGGAGGTAATACCTGAGCTCCAGGACTGCCCACTTGATGGCCAGCGCCTCCCTCTCCACCGTAGCGTACCGTTGTTCCGTGGGGGTCAGCTTTCGGCTTATGTAGATCACCGGGTGTTCCTCGCCGTCGTGGACCTGTGAGAGGACGGCTCCCAACCCGGTGTCGGATGCGTCCGTCTGCACCAGGAAGGGACAGTTAAAGTCGGGCGCTCGGAGTACCGGCCCCGTTGTGAGGGATGCCTTTATCCGGTGGAACGCCGCCTCCGTCTTGGGGGTCCACGGGACCTTCCCCACGGCTTCCTGGTCAGATCTGTCAGGGGAGAGGCTAAGGAGGAGAAGTTAGGGATAAAGCAGCGGTAATACCCTGCCATCCCCAAAAAGGCCCATACCTGCGTCTTGGAGGTGAGCCGCGGCGCAGAGAGGATTGCTGCCACCTTCTTCTCCTGAGGTCTAATCAGGCCGCGACCCACCTGATACCCCAGATACTTCGCTTCCGAGAGGGCCAGGTGACATTTCCGGGGGTTGGCAGTCAGGCCAGCCTGGCGCAGTTCCAATAGCACCCTCAGCAGCCGCTCCAGGTGGTCCTCCCAAGTCTCCGAGTGTATGACGACGTCGTCTGTTTAGGCCGCCACGTAGGCCTGATGCAGTCGGAGGAGGACGTCCATCAGCCTCTGGAAGGTGGCCGGTGCTCCATGGAGGCCGAAGGGAAAGACCCGGTATTGCCAGTGTCCGTTTGGAGTCGAGAAGGCCGTCTTCGGCTTGGCCTGTTCCGAGAGAGGGACTTTCCAGTATCCCTTCATGAGGTCGAGGGTTGATATAAACCGGGCCCTTCCCAGACGGTCCAACAACTCATCGACGAGGGGCATGGGGTAGCAGTCGAACTCGGAGACTTCGTTGAGGCGACGGAAGTCATTACAGAAGCGGAGGGTGCCGTCGGGCTTCGGAACCATGACGATGGGGATGGACCATGGGCTGTGAGATGGTTCAATTACCCCTAACCTCAGCATCTCCTGTATTTCCTCCTCGATGGCGTGTCTCCAAGCCTCTGGGACACGGTAGGGCCGCTGCAGGACGATGGTTCCGGGTGGCGTGCGGACGTCGTGTTCCAAGACGTGGGTCCGCCCAGGCTGGGGGGAGAACACATCGGGAAACTGACTGACCAGGTGCTGCAGCTCAGTCTTCTGGGCGGCGGAGAGTTGAGGGTCCATGTCCACAACCACAGGAGTCGCCTTGGTGTAGGCCGAGAGCTGAGGCCCAGTTCCGACCCAGAGCTTCAGGAGGTTAATGTGATAGAGCTGGTCCCTCCTCCATCTTCCGGGCTGTCGCACTTGGTATGTAACGGGGCCGAACTTTTCGGTGATGGTGTATGGACCCTGCCAGGTGGCCAGGAACTTGCAGGCAGCCGTGGGGACCAGGACATGGTCTCCTCGCTGGAACTCCCGTGGTTGGGCCGCCCGATTATAATGTCGCTGCTGGGCCTGTTGTGCCTTGACGAGGTGCTCCCAGACGATGGGCATCACTCGGTCGATCCGCTCCCGCATCTCACGCACGTGCTCTACGGTGGTACGGTGTACGGCCGGTTGTTGTTCCCAGGCCTCTCGGGGCAATGTCGAGCAGACCACGGGGCTGGCGGCCCAAGAGTAGTTCAAACGGTGAGAATCCGGTGGAGGCCTGAGGGACATCCCGAACACAGAAGAGGACGTATGGCAGAATCTTGTCCCAGTCCCTTTTATCTTCAGCCGTCAATCGGCGCAACATCTGTTTTAGGGTCTGGTTGAACCGCTCGACGAGCCCGTCGGTCTGGGGGTGGTACACCGTGGTACGGAGCTGCTGGACCTTCAGGAGTTTGCAGAGGACCGCCATCATCCGGGACATGAACGGGGTGTCCTGGTCAGTCAATATCTGGGACGGGATGCCGACCCGACTACACAGCAGGAAGAGTTCCTGGGCGATGGCTTTGGTAGTGGCTTTTCGGAGGGGAATGGCCTCAGGGTAGCGGGTGGAATAATCCACGATGACCAGGATGTGTTCGTGCCCCCGGGTGGACTTTGGCAGCAGCCCCACTAGGTCCATCCCAATCCGCTCGAAGGGCACCTCAATGATGGGTAGCGGTATCAGCGGGCTGGGGGGAGGGGTCTGTGGTGAGGTGTCTGTGGTGAGGTCCGCTGGCAGGTTGGGCAGGCCTGGCAGAACCACCGGACTTCAGCCTCTAGGCCCGGACAGTGGAACCGGTCACGGAGGCGCTGGACGGTGTTCTGAACTCCTAGGTGTCCTGTCATAGGGTGTGCGTGGGCTATCTCCATTACCGTTTCGGTCTTGCTGCGCGGGACGACCAGCAGCATTTTTTCCTCCCCCCTCCGCTGTGCGACACAGTACAGCAGGCCATTTTTCACTATGAAGTGAGGTGTTGGGTGGGGTGCCGGTTGGATTTCTTTTCCGTCCACCACTCTCACTTGGCCTTCTTCCAAAACTTCTTCCATCTCCGGGGGAGGAGCGCTACCTGGGGAAACCAGAGAAGACACGTGAGTTAACGGGGCGTGTGGCAAAAGAAAAACCAAAAAAAACAATCAAACCAGTCCAACTGGGGAAACACTGCATGGGAAGGGGTCATTGGTGTCTTCTTCACTGTCCTGCCTGCATTCTCCACCAGTGTGGCGGACGATGAAGGACACGACGAGGAGGTACAGGTGAATTCCCCGAAGGGTGGATTTTACTAATAAATAGATGGCAGAAGGCGGTGGCGTGAGGTGGTTTGGTGCAGGGTGCTCGGCTTCCTCTTCATTCTGTGCACTGTGGCGGTGTGGGTCCGTTGTGCTCTCCCGTGTGCGGTGGGGCTGGCAGTCACACACTGCTCTCTGTAAGCAAGACAGACAATTAGGATTAGCCGGGTCTCGTGGAGACATCTCTCACCTCTGTGTTCGTTTGCTGTGCTTAAGAAGGCAGCTCTTGATGGTGCGCAGGTGTGCCCGCTCAGCCCGTGGTTTCCAGGGCGACGCTGATGAGAGCTCGGGACACGTGTCACAATACATTATTTTTTTCTGACATTTTACAGCAATGTCCCATCCATTCACTGCAGATCCCCATTTGAGATGTATATTTCCCCTCGAAAGAAAAATGTTAAGTCATGTGAGTGATTCCAGAGGTCTAAAATACTTGAGTAATTTTACTTGATTACTGTACTAAAGTATTATTTTGGGGGATTTGTACTTTACTCAACTACAATTTAAACTGACTACTTGTACTTTTACTTGATTACATTTCTGAAGAAAAAACAGTACTTTTTACTCCTTACAATTTTATTTCATCTTGAAAAGTACATTATATTTTTATTTTATCTTATGCACATTAAATATGGTAAACAGAAGCACAAATGTGTGTGCCTGACTAGAGAACTATTGATTTCTACTTCAATTATGACTTTCATCAAGTAAATGTCTGGCTTCAAAAGTTCACCACCAAATCTGAGGAAGCATATTAAGGTAGCAAAGTCCACCCCCCCCCCCCAAAAAAAAATCTTTATTCATTATTTGTTCTGTTTTGATAGAGCCATTAGCTATGTTATACATTAGCTGAATGCACAAAATTGAGTGCAAATAAAATCAGTGATGAGAATTTAAATACAATTAATATTTTTGTGGGATTTTTTTTATTTATTAAATGTTACAAATCTCCAAAAAAGTGTTTAAATAAACATTATATGCTAAATTAGTTATAATTCATGTTTAGTGATGTTCTTACCAGGTGGTGGGTAAGTTGTATTTACAATATGTCATTATATGAATCATTAAGTTGGTGCTAAAGGTGCTCTAAGTGATGTCACAGATTTTTTTAGGTCAATAAATTTTTTTGTCACATCCAGCAAACATCTCCTCACTATCCGCTGGCTGCCTGTCCCCTGAACACACTGTAAAAAAACCGCGGTCTCTCTAGACACCACAGGCTCCACAAACAACAAGAAAAACAAACTGGGCTCACCCGCACCATGAAACATAACAAACTGTTCCAACCAATAACCGACAAGAAAGATTTGGGGGTGGGGTTTAGGGGGTTAGTGCTGGATGAGGTGGAGGGAGGGTCTAGCTAGCCTCCGTTTTGTTTGACAACAAATCAAACATCAACAAGAAGTTACGACTCCCGGCATCGCTTAGAGCACCTTTAAGTATCTGTCTTTACATTCTGAGTAATGCTGAAACGTTTTAACTTAAATCAAGAGACAGCTGTATGTGGGTCGCAGGTTTGTAGGGCTGCAACAAACAATTATTTTGATAGTCGATTGATCTAATGATTACTAGAATGACTAATCGAATAATCGTCGATTATTTAACTTATTAATCAATATAATTTTATTGATTATTCAGCTCTAGCAATTAGTTAAAATACTGTTTTACATAACAAATAAATAAAAGTCTAATCTAAGTCTAAGTCTAGTCTAATCACTTCAGCTTTGCAAAATAATATTATGTAATTACAATTATTATACAATTAATTTATGCAAATAAATATATTTGACACAAAATGAGATGACAGAGAAACCTTCTTATTTACCATTTAATTACTATATGAAAATGAACTGAATGACACATCATTCTGCCTAACATCTCCTTTCGTAAGTATATATAATATGGATAAGAAACTAAATAAAGGTAAGTGATTAGATGTTTTATTTTTGGATAAACAATTTTATTCACAGTAAACACTACCACTCAAACATTTTTGAACAGTAACATTCAAACATTGTTTTTAAAAAGGTTTCTTCTAGCTCATCAAGCCTACATGCATTTGAGTCAAAGTACAGAAAAAAAACAGTAAAATTTTGAAAGTTTTTACTATTTAAAATAACTGTTTTTTATTTTATTTTATTTTTTATATATTTTAAAATGTAATTTATTCCTGTGATTTCAAAGCTGAATTTTTTGCATCATTACTCCAGTCACATGATCCTTCAGAAATCATTCTAATATACTGATTTGCTGCGCCAAAAAACATTATTATTATTATTATTGAAAACGGCTGAATATAATTTTTTCAGGTGTCTTTAATGAATAGAAAGTTCAGAAGATCAGCATTTATCTGAAATATAAATCTTTTTTAACATTATAAATGTCTTTTAGCATCCTTGCTAAATAGAAGTATTAATTTCTACAATTACCCCCTTCCCACCCCAATAAAAAATACAAATAAAAAATGATATTGACTCCAAGCTTTTGAATGGTATTGCATATAATCAGTGTTGGGAAGGTTACTTTGGAAATGTAATAGGTTACAGATTACAAGTTACCCTATTTAAAATGTAATAGTAGTGTAACTTTTTCAATTACTTTATTAAAGTAATGTAACTAATTACTTTTGATTACTTTTTGATTACTTTTCAAAATCTCCAATAAATGTTTATTTGCAACTGTTAATCATCTTCAAACATTTACACCATTCAGGTTTAACCTTACAGCAGTGCTAAATACTGTCAGACTTTTACAATCCTTCATCACTTGAATTAAGATGATCAAATTTGAACACATGTCTGCATGTCTGCTTCATTAATTTCCACATGGGGCGGACTGGGATAAAATTTCAGACCGGGAAATCTCAAACTCATACAAACAAATTCATGGACAACACTATTTTTTGTATGGACCTGATATAAAAAAAGATTTAAATCTTTAGTTTGGGGACATGCAAAATAATTAAAAGTGCTCTCCTGAACTTCACCTTCACTTCATTTCTTTTTTCTTTTCAGTCTCTTTATTTTGCCCTGTTATCCATCTACCTCATGACTTTAACACTCAAGATTTAACAAAACTATACTTTCTAAATTGCCTACATGTCAAATTGAGTGCATAACTACAATATAAAATCCTAATACTGAACATGAGTCATGTTTTTCCCTCACAAAAATTAACTGCTTTTATTACGTAAAAGTACAGTAACCATGTTTTTTTTTAATTATTATTATTGCAAATGGATTACCATTTGTATTTATTTTTAAATAAATAAATATGTAAATTTGTGGCATGGTTTAACAACAGCAAATATTAAAACTTTGCATATGCTTTGATGCAAGTGTACTTTTGATATATTTGTCCAATGTGGCATATTCCGTCCGTGTTAGGCAATAGCAATCCCGTTTTTATGACTGGATTCTACTAACCAGACTATGTTTCTGCATCGCGGAAATTATAGGGCCGTACGTCTCAGAATAGTCAGTTCAATTTGGGAAAGAAATCAATTACATCTGTATGTGGATGTGTGTAAATATTCAAATGTAATCCCCACTGTAATCTTTAAAATTTTCAGAAGTAACTGTAATTTAATTACTCATTTTTTCTTAGTAACTGTAGCTGATTACAATTACATTTATTTTGTAATTAAATTACGTAATTAAGTTACATGTAACTAGTTACTCCCCAACACTGCATATAATGTTACAAAAGCTTTTTATTTCAGATAAATTCTGATCTCTGGATCTTTATATTCATCAAAGAATCCTGAAAGAAAATGTACTCAACTGTTTTGAATATTGATAATAATAATAATAATAATAATAAATGTTTCTTGAGCAGCAAATCAGCATATTAGAATGATTTCTGAAGGATCATGTTACACTGAAGTCTGGAGAAAATACAACTTTGATCACAGGAATAAATTACATATTAAAATATGTAAAAAAAAAAAAAAAAAGAAAGCAGTTATTTTAAATCATAAAAATGTTGCACAATATTACTTCTTTTGCTGTATTTTGGATCAAATAAATGCAGGCTTGGTGAGCAGAAGAGACTTCTTAAAAAAAAAAAAAAAAACAGAAAAAATCTTAACGTTACCATTCAAAAACTTTTGACTGTAGATTAATCTCTCCTAAAATACCTTACTGGTTTATGATAATCAAAACAGTCCTGAGCTAGATCTCTGCAAACCAAACTATCACTTATCATAATGTTATCATTAAATATTAATACAAAGCTGCTTGATTTAAGGTATTGCATAAAATACTATAGACGTGACATGAATGCTTTACTGAGCTCGTGCAAACATCCACATCGGTGTAATAAGATGCATTTTTAACTGCTGCTTTCACACTGCTGTGATTGTTTTTTGTTGTTGTTGTTGTTTATTTCGTTATTGAGAGGAAAATGCACGTCATATATTTTCATATGCAAACGCCATTCTGTTCGGCTCGGGTGCATTTCTCTGAACAGTGCTGAGCGCTGTAGCTCTTCTTCTCTTGAATTGCATCGCGGAGGGCTGAATTACAGTCTTGTGCTACAGTGCCACACTGGTCAAACCGCAGTATTGCAGGCTCTAAATGAAGTCAAATTAAAATCACACGACTACTCGATAACAAAAATATTTGTCAACAATTTTTTATTGTCGACATTGTCGCTAATGTCAACTAATCGTTTCAGCCCCACAGGTGTGTGTGTCGCATTGAACATTACGTCGCGGCAGTTGTGTGTGGCCTTGCTATGACGACCAGCTGCATTGAGGGGTACTATCTCTGGGTATGATCTGCAATGGCAAATGGAGCACGGCCAGAGCAGGTACTGGTAATGGAAAACGCCATAAAAGTCACCCAGTAAATCATTGTTTAAAGTACCGTTCATACTCAACATCTAGAAAATGCACATAGGCTTAAAACAAGTCCTTCAGTCAAAAACAATAGAAGCTAAGTTCTTTCCAGTAACAAACAAACAAGTTCATATATAATCAGTATTAATATACAGAGGTGAATGTTCATTTGGCAGATTGATATTCACCCACGTCCTTTCAGAATTCCAACGATGGCTATGATCCTCTGTAGTGGCTCTCACCAGGCCTTGTCCTGAAAAATAAATAAGATGTATCATGCTTGTAAAAATTCCTACACATCAATGGTGGCCACATTGTATTGTTTTCAATTTACAGACAATGGCAACTTTGCCTCTCACCCTCACAGCATCGCCAGAGGAGAGCCATTAGGTTACCACTTAACAATAATTGCAGTTTGGAGCTTGAATGAAAATTGACCATGAACAAACTTTCACTCTATTAATGCTTCTAATGCAGGAACATTAAGGGGTTAAAATGTCTTAAAAGGGTTCAAGCTGCTCTGTAAATGTGATCAACAAAATCTTAAAACCACTTGTAAAACTGACTGCTATCAAGTGTGATTTTGGCACAAACCTTTGGCAAGAGTCTGAGTTTAATTATTCTGACTCGCAGTACAATTATTGAATTTAGAGATGGGTCATGATTTTCAAATTTTCATTCATTGTCAAATGGAATAGTTTGTTATTATTGCCGAGTTTATAAAGTAAAATAAAAAGTAGAAAGGGAAATAATCTTCACATGTATTAAGCTGGAACCAACAAATGTTTTACATGAGGAATTACTATTATTAAAATAGTTAATCCCTCCAATAACAAAATAAAAGTCAAGTACTTCAGGAACACTACAAATGCACATGCACACATCACACACCATCACCAAGAGCATGCTTGCATGCCATATTTTTCCAAACCGCCTGTTTTACCACAAAGCTGACTTAATGATCATGTGAAAGTTTAGTGGCGGCGCTCATAATTCAGCAGCGGCAGTGCACCGAATATAGGGGGAAGACTGGTTTCTGTTAAGTGCACGTCAGACTTTCTGGGCACAGCACTTCTGAGAGAATCGAATTTGACATTTGTACATCAATTCAGAACCGTCCATATCATAATGCACCTAAGAATCACTTTTGGGCCAGTCCTAAGTTAGTAGGGGTTGAACATTTCACCTCGATTATGTTGTGGCAAAAATTCACATTAAACATCATCACTGCGTATAAGAGACACTCAGAGTCAAATTAATAAAAGAAAGAAGTATTTATTCTTGCAAGAATAGGCCCAGTCGCCAACACAGCAGTTACCCTGTGGAGTGAGTGAGAATGCTTGGGTGGAGGAAGGGATGGTGCAATGTCTGTCTGTCTGTTATCAGCCTGCTAAAGCAAGCTTAAAGGGATAGTTCAGCCAAAAATCTAAATTATGTTATTAATAATTCACCCTCATGTCGTTCCAAACCAGTGAAACCTCCATGTATCTTCGGAACACAGTTTAAGATATTTTAGATTTAGTCCAAGAGCTCTCAGTCCCTCCATTGAAGCTGTGTGAACGGTATACTGTCCATGTCAGGTAAGAAAAACATAATCAAAGTAGTCCATGTGACATCAGAGTGTCAGTTAGAATTTTTTGAATCATCGAAAATACATTTTGGTCCAAAAATAGCTTAATCTACGACTTTATACTGCATTGTCTTCTCTTCCGTGTCTGTTGTGAGAGAGTTCAAAACAAAGCAGTTTGTGATATCCGGTTCGCGAACGAATCATTCGATGTAACCGGATCTTTTTGAACCAGTTCACCAAATCGAACTGAATCGTTTTAAACAGTTCGCGTCTCCAATACGCATTAATCCAAAAATGACTTAAGCTGTAACTTTTTTAATGTGGCTGACACTCCCTCTGAGTTCAAACAAACCAATATCCCGGAGTAATTCATTTACTCAAACAGTACACTGACTGAACTGCTGTGAAGAGAGAACTGAAGATGAACACCAGTTCTGTTGACAGTTCGATTCAATAAACCGGTTGAAGAAAACAGTTCACCGGTTCTTTTGCGCTCGACGTAATGGCGTCATTGGCAATGATTGCCCTTGATTCAAGCCTTCGGTTTACCCGCGCTCATAACACTAGCACAGAATCAATCACCAAAAGAATCAGTTCGGTTCAGATGCTCTGTGTGTCAGTCTGCTTCACACTGAATCACACATGCACAGTATCATCAGCTCCTCGTTTCTGGAATTGGACTTGTCCAACAGAAACGGTTCTTGATTCGTGAACGAGTCAGTCTTTTGTTCATTATCTGGCTTGGCTCTGTGTTCATCTTCAGTTCTCTCTTCACAGCAGTTCAGTCAGTATACTGTTTGAGTACATGAATTACTCGGGGATATTGGTTTGTTTGAACTCAGAGGGAGTGCCAGCCACATTAAAAAAGTTAACAGCTTAAATCATTTGTGGATTTATGCGTATTGGAGATATGAACCGTTTAAAACGATTTAGTTCGATTTTGTGAACTGGTTCAAAAAGATCTGGTTACATCGAATGATACGTTCGTGAACCAGATATCACAAACTGCTTTGTTTTGAACTCTCTCTCACAACAGACATGGAAGAGAAGATAATGCTGAATAAAGTCGTAGTTTTTGCTATTTTTTGACCAAAATGTATTTTTGATGCTTCAAAAAATTCTAACTGACCTCTGATGTCACATGGACTACTTTGATTGTTTTTCTTACCATGGACAGTATACCTTTCACACAGATTCAATGGAGGGACTGAGAGCTCTCTGACTAAATCTAAAATATCTTAAACTGTGTTCCAAAGATAAACGGAGGTCTCACGGGTTTGGAACAACATGAGGGTAAGTTATTAATTACATAATTTTGCTATTTGGGTGAAATAACCCTTTAACGTTAACGTTATGATGGCTGATGCATGTTTCACATTCAGGGTTAATGTTAATAACGTTTTAACTTTATTAGGACCGGTATAATGTTACATCATCTTGGCATATGATATGATCTTGGCAATTAAAGAGTTTTTTTAAAACATTTGGTAGTTTTGATCAGGACTGAGGTTGATTAATAGATTTATATAAAAAAAAATAAAAAATAAAAAAAAATATATATATATATATATATATATATATATATATATATATATCTGATACATTTTTACAGCACTTTAATTGAGTGGATGTTTTCATCCCGAACAAAATGAAAGGGTAGTGAATTTGAACAATGCACAAGGGTTCAGAAAAAATAACACATCACACTGGCTTTAGTAGCACTTCACTGATTACCAGTCCAGTATAGAATTCATTTTAAAATCCTGGTTCTTACTTTTAGAGCCTTGCATGGCCAAGTCCCTACCCACATCACTGACTTGATACAGCTTCATACTCCTACCCGGAGTCTCATTAGGTCATTAGATCAGAGGCTATTAGTTGTTCCCCGTACTCATTTTAAAACTAGAAGGGACCAGTCATTCCAGGCAGTCGCTTCTAGGCTGTGTAATGCTTTGCCTCTTTTTCTGCGTCGTGCAAACTCAGTTGATTCTTTAAAAAAAACAACTGAAGACTCTACTCTTCAAGCAGGCTTTTGGTTAGTCAAGGGGGTTTTATGGTTGTTTGTTGTGTTTGCTGTTTGTATTTTGTAGAATGTTTTTAAATTGTTATTGTATTACACTGTAAAAAAAATGCTGTAGTTCCTACAGCAAAATTTACAGAATATTACTGTATAAACATTTTACAAGATGGAGCTGTAATTCGCAATGCATTATGGTTCAAATAAGGTTTTACAGTTGTTAACAGTATATTTTCACGTCAACTGTAATTCATTTACAAGAAGCAGGTGTTGTCACTGTAGCTCCTGCTTTTTACACTAACTTACTGTAGTGTGGCATTATGGGATTGCGCGCGCATCATTCAAATCTGAAACCCAGCCGACTGGAGCAGCCCGAGAACGACTGAGGATTAGAGGCTTTATTCATAATTCCTGGTAAATTCACTTAATTATACTTAAGAAATATATCCTTTTATATTTATTTAATTTAATGTATAAGCCATATAATGTCACAATAGCCTCCCATCATGACATTAAGTGTCCTTGGTAAACTGGGAATTTCTATCATAGCATAGTTAGGCCAAATTTTAGATTTTTGGAAATTCTGTTTTCATATTGAGACCATTTAAAGTAGTGTTTGCCTAACTTTTATCATAAAGCCCAATGCGAAAGATTGTAATAGTAACTAATATCTGTCGAAATAACTGACGAATAGCAAAATATGTGAAATTTCATTTGTTTATATGTGTTCAACTGTCCCATGTTGACGTGACGCCTTACTATAATTAGTAACTAGGCTACATGTACATGAATAATTGTGTATATTCTGTAGTTGTACTCGACATTAAAGCTCGTCTGAGCCATTTTTTAAGTGAATGACATCTTTATATGCCTGACTGGACAAGTTAGCCTGATTCCTCTGAAAATTTTTTATAAAAAAAAAACAAAAAAAAAACAAAAGCGGAGACAAAAAAGACTGAGGAAGCATTGAAACGCAAGACCTGTTCTGATTATATTAACGTTTCATTCAACTTAAAAACAAGCTTAACAGCACACATAAATTCACAGAAAGTACATGAGGAAAATGTTCAACTGTTGAGTTTATTTAAAACTAAGTAGCATAACAAGTGAGCTGTTTTGCTGAGTATCACGATTGCAAATACATAGTTTCTCAATTTCACCAACGAAAATAGTTCCAAACAAAGACCAAAGCAAACTATTTTGCTCATCCTCAAATCAAAACTCAGCAGTGTTTTTACTGAATGATTCATCTTTTTGAATAGATCGGTTCAATGAATGACTTACTGCCACCTAATGGCGGTTTAGTTTCACGTTTAATAAGTATCATTGCTTTTTTTCCAACATTTATTAATTGTATTTTCAAAAATACATGTACAACATTAATGTCATTACACAGTTGTAATTTTGAACTGTAAATTATTTAATTTGATTGGTGGTACAGTTGTACAATGTAATATTATAAATTATAATTTATATAATTTATAATAGTTTGTTTATTTGTAAAATATAAATTTTGGTCTCATTTATGTAAATGCTTTAAATAAATCACAAGATTATTTTCTTTGTCTTGTAGGTGCAAAGAATAGCAGCTGATGTGGGGAAATGTTTGATGCTTCAAAACTCTGAAGCTGATTTTATTAGGTAATGTATTAATTATTTAAATCATTTGATGAACTTGTAATTTAGATTACATTTTATATTGAAATACTGCATTGTAGGTTACATTATTGCTTATATTTATTCATTTCAGGTCCACCCAGTGGCTTTTGACTATTTGAGGGTCAGATGGTTGTGAATTCATACCTCAACATTGTAGCTGGATTTGGAGTCTTATTACAACTTCAGTCTGGTGTTCCGGGAGCAGACATCTTTTGCACACTTGAATTTTTTCAAAGGTAACATGTTTTACTTGAGTAATTTCATTTGCGAAAAAGGTTACTTATTTAGTTTAAAGGGTTACTCCACCCCATAATTCCAATTTAGTCATTTATCACTTACCCTCATGTCTTTCCAAACCCATAAAAGCTTTATTCGTCTTCAGAACACAATTTAAGATATTTTGAATGAGAACCAGGAGGTTTGTGACTGTCCCTTTGACTGCCAAACAATTAACAATGTCTAAGCCCAGAAAAGTATGAAAAGCATCATCAGAATAGTCCATCTGCCATCAGTGGTCCAACTGTATTTTTACAAAGCTACAAGAATACTTTTTGTATGCAAAGAAAACAAAAATAACAACTTTATTCAACAAAATCATTAATTTTTATGTCAGCCGCATCACACGGATACGCTGTTTTTGTTCAAGTCAAAGCGTAAATAAACATAGAAAGCGTGTCCATGTGACTCAGCTGACACAGAAGAGCGTATGCAGTTTGTGTCTAGTGGAAACTCTCCAAAATGGCCGACGCAGAGGAAACGAATTGTTGAATAGATTGTTATTTTTGTTTTCTTTGCATACAAAAAGTATTGTCGTCGCTTCATAACGTTACGGTTGAACCACTGATGGAGTATTCTGATGATGTCTTTCATACTTTTCTGGGCCTTGACAGTGGTATTTACTGGAGAGTCTATGGGACAGTCACAATCTTCCCAGTTGCATCCAAAATATCTTAAATTGTGTTCCGAAGACGAACAAAGCTTTTACAGGTTTGGAATGACATGGGGATAAGTGATTAATGACAAGATTTTCATTTTGGGGTGGAGTAACCCTTTAAGTACTGGTAAATGCTGATTGTATTGTATAAGTGGCATTTTGACATTCATTTTATTGAGCTAGTTTCATTCGATACTTAAATTTATCCTGATGCTTCTACTTGTTTTTATGTGCAGTCAGGGAACTACCCCGCGACCAAAATGGGGGCAATATGCGACCTTTTGAAATGACATTGCGGCCCTAATTTTTTTGAGGTCGCAAATGTATCACTGATTATTTTTGTACCAACCTTATGTTTTAGGCAATATGCTATGATTTACTATGAACATTTATTAAAACAGAAATGTGTATTTAAAAAAATACGTTTTATAACGTGCTCTGAGCATTCAACATATCAAGTTGGCTTCAGCCCCGCGATGCGGGAAAGCTCAACTGAGCTGGGCCCGGTTTCCCGATAACGTTCACTTTTAGCGCGCTAAGAAGACATCGAAAGATATATCTTACCAAAGTTGTTGATGTTTCTAAGTGTGTTCCCCGAAGTGTCCCTTAGGAAGCTTCTTAGCACGCTGCCTCTTACGTCCGACGTTACAAGAGCGCTGTCCAAAGTCAGGGTGCTGAATTAGTTGGCATCGATTGCTCATGAATCGATTTTCTACTTTACGCGAAGGTGCAATACAGCATTAAGAAAGACTACACGTTCTATGCAAATGAAACATTCCTCAAATTATTACAGTAACATTTATGTTAACATAGTTTAAGTTATCAGTAAAATATAGACTATAAATTAAATTATCAAAGGGTCAGTAATGTTCACCCGATATGTTGTGACGGTAAGACAAACCGGGTATCCCTCGCTAATCATCCATCCCGTTGTGCCACTTGTGCCGCTTCTTGACATGGGTTTAACGACTTATAAAAATTATATAATACACTTTTATATTAATGGCATTAAGCTGGCAAGCAGCTGCAGTTACTTCTGTTTAATGCATATTGATTGCAATTGGTTTATGTTTTTAATAAAAAGCAACCTATCTACAATGAACAGAGAGAGAGAGAGAGAGAGAGAGAGAGAGAGAGAGAGAGAGTTAGATACAAAATATGCTGGGGAAGCAACGTAAAAAAGGGCACCAAGCCTCTCGTCAGAGGAACTTGAAGTGTTGCTGGACCTTGCCACCAGTTCAGATATCACACCCCTATGGTCCACTATAACCTGCTCATTTATGGCCGCGTCTTCCTTTCGCGATAAGTAGCCTACACCTGATCAATCACTGATGGATTGGCGATAGGGATGAGTGCCATCCACCAGGATGCAATCCCCGGCATGGCGCAGAAGGGCATTGGTGACAGTGTGGACGCACTTCCACACAGAGGTCTTGATTAGGCTGTAGCCCTGTCCCACGACCTCGATGAATCTCTCTGTAGCAAAAAAAAAAAAAAAAGGAAAAAAAAAAAAAGTAGCGCTGGGCTTCAGGGCTTAAAGCAGAATTCCGCCGCGTTAGCCTGGCCAGCGCAGGTCTGGGAAGGTCCAGCTGCTCCAAAATGAGTTGTCTTGGGAGGGGATTTTTTTTTAATATAGCCACATCAGGCAAAATGTCAAAAGGGCTTAAGTTTTGCCGAATAAAAAAAACTGACATGGACTAAACGGCTCCGAGTCCGACTCCGTCTTTGATTCAATACAAGAACACGTTGGATCGATAGTTGGTCGCTTACTGGACACCACCATGCTTACCCATTTAAAGATCTTAGCCATTTAGAGCCAAATTGTTTGCCAGATTTTAATTATCAAAAAAATGATTGCCAATTCGCTTTAATTACATTACGAAAAAGCCTAGGCTAATTACCACCTTATTAGTTCTGTAACCACATAAAGTCAACTTCATAAATAGGCCTGTATCCATTGCGAACATAATTTATTATGAGTCTTAAAAAATAACAGAAAATCATTGTTGAGCCACAAAATTGTCAACATACCATAGTTTGACTTGTACTTCGCTGTGCTGTTTTCTAAAGACTGCTGTACAGTAGCGTCATGAGCTCAAATAACGCTAAGAGAGAGCTACGAATGGTCCAGACCAACCTTACGAAAGTGTGACTTACAGAAGATATACTTAGCGTACGAAGGTTTCGGGAACCGTGCCATAAGGTTAAGAGAGAGGTTAAGGAATAGGTTAAGAACTACTTAGCGATAAGAACGTTTTGGGGAACCGGGCCCTTGTTACTCGCGCGCGCTGTGTTCGGTGCGCACGAGAGAGCTGCGTTTCACTGACAGCAACACTGAACCAAGCTCTCCTTCAGGATGTTCGCGTCCTCCTGCACCTGAACGAACAAATACAAATTGCAGTTTAAACAAACAGAAAAGGATGCGAAAGAGCTCAATTCAGCACCGCGGTGTTCTGGTGTTCAGGGCGCATGCAGAGACGCGTCTCAAAGTCTTCTTGCTTTTTTACCGACAAATACATACTAAATATGTCAAAATACCTGTCTTATAAAGTGTGTCTGAAAAGTCTGTGGTTACCGGTATGACTTAAATGAAAGTAAAGAGTTGAGAAAGAAATCGGATTTGTATCATTATAATGGATGCATTGTCTCTTAAAGTGACCACGCCTAATTTAATAGTTCTGCTGTCAGTGTCTTTAATGTATGAAAATGAAAGTAAATCACTCACTGCTCTTGACTGAATTACTTTGTAGTTTTAACAAGAATTTATCCACAGTCAAACCAAAAATCAAATATAATTGATTATATTTTTTACTAGTGGGTGCAGGACACTAGTTCATTTATGTAAGTGAGTATAGCAAAATACAGTGATCTGTGAAATATTATACTCAAAAATTCTTAATACTGTAGACTACCAGTGAAATTGATAAAAAATAATATATATAATAAATAATATATATAAATAATGTAAATTTTTACACCACAGACTGGACAAAATTAAGCATTCCTTGGTAATTGTTCAACAAAATATGGATAGTTGTGTAAATATTGTCATACTAACGGTTGTCTGAAGTTTTGGTTGATTCCATTACATATCTTTCTATCAAAGCTATCTGACATTATCAAGATGAATTTGTTCTGACACAGTTTAACTCTGAGTTCTTGTCATATTTTATAATCAATTTCTAAACTTTAACAAATAAACTGTGATAATGTGAGAAATGTTGAAGGTGTCTGAATACATTTTGGTTTGACTGTGTATTTTATTTTACAGCGAAGACTATGCAGTGCTATTTTAAATTAGATTCTGGACACCTAAAAAAAAAAAAAAAAAAAAGTAAACATTGTGTAAATAGCACAAATAAATAAATAGAACGAACATACAGTACAAATTAAACAATTTCAGACAGGGCCCAATGTACAGCCTGCACCAGTGCCCCTCTAACCGCAGCTACGGCCCTGGGTTAAGGTACCAATGCACTGTGTGTACTGTAAGAAATAAAACATGAAGGCATTTGGTTTAAAAGATGGCAAGTAAAATAAAAAGCACATCTGTATCCAATACAGTTTCATTATTATCCAGAGTGGCTTACTATAAAATATTTGTGCAACCAAATCATGTTTTGCGCCAGTAACTGAAAAAGTTAGTCGCGCAAGTGCCACCAGTGGAAAAGGTTAGTATAGTTCCCTGGCAGTTGTTTTCTTGGAATCAAAACACTCACTGGATACAAGAAGGACACATGGAGGCAAAACAAGTTGAAAAGTCTCAGAAGAGGAACAACCCTCATGTGTGTGCTCGTGTTGATGGACTTTCAGTATGTATTTATTAAATTATCTTTTGCAGTAATATTCTTAATTTAATAGAACATAAGCTCAAACAACAGAATTTGTGATTTAATGTTGATTCTAGCATTTTATTTTAATCCTTTTTTTTAAAACATTTTTTTAAACAAAATTATACAAGTTCTGTTGATTGACCTTTTATAGAGAGTTAATGTTCTTCTCTGAATATGGCTTTTTTAAACAATTATTTGTAGTTATTTGTGATGCTATGTTATTTTTATGATAATATTTTAACTGTTGAAAGACTGAAAATTTTATTTTACGAGTAAATGCCTTGCAATGTCAACTTTTTTTTGCCAGTATATTCCTGTAAATTCTACAGTACATTTTTTACAGTGTACATTTTATTGTGAAGCACTTAGTGATTTGTATCTGTGAAAAGTGCTATATAAATAAATTTTACTTACTTATTTACTTACTAGTGCAGCCACCAGCTGCAGATCTGCACACTTGCCAGATTTTACAACTGCCCGGCATTGGTTCTTTATGTTTAACTCCCATTCTTCCCCCTTGGGCGAAGCTTGTTAGATCTGTGCTTCTCAGCTACTAGCTTGGGGCACAATGTGCTTATGTTCCTGGAGTCCTTATCTTAGTGCTCTGAGACTAGGCTTGCAGAGCAGACTGTTCTGTAATCTCCTAATAGTGACGCATGATTGGATGTGTTCTCCATATGTATTTCAATGCAACAGGAGAGACAGTTTGTTAGGGAACACTCCGGTTACTGATATAAACTTGGTCCCCTGAGATAAGTGAACAAGCATTGCATCACTTGCCATGCTATAACCTGCACGCAAATCAATGATTGTTGTTTCAGTTGAATGATCTGATGAACCGTAGTCCGAGCTGACTTATATAGTAGTCAGCTCCACCCTTTCTGGCAGGCTAAATTGCCATTGGTTTATGCAGTTACACAGACATAAACAAATAAGGCTTGAGTACAGAGTAAAATAGGAGTTTTTCCCATATGCGTTTCCATGCAACGCTCATTCCCTTATCTCAGGGAACCAAGGTTACATCAGTATCCGAAGCATTTTCTCGGCTCCTTGGGACTAACCTGAATGAGTAGATGCATGCCTCCATTTTATATACCAATATCTACAGGCATTGGCTTAGCATTTAAATTCCACACAGTAGTAATGGGCCATTTCTTGTAATGCTCAGAAGGTGATTAGGGCTCCCACGTTTACCGTAAGTGTTGACGTAATGTCTTCATTCCCTACTTCAGGTACATACTTAATGTAACAACATTTATGAGACAGTTGTCAGATTTTATTGGGGATTTTCAAATATGAAATTTATTTGTAAGCTTGTTAAACAGATTTGGAGAATTTATTTTCCCCCATTTAAGAGATACATTTGGAACTGTGCTTGCATGACTGAAAAAAAAGGTTGTTGGGTGTGCAAAAGCCTTAGAAAACTTCTCATTAAAAGGATGAGGATGAGAATACTTTTTACAAAATGGAATAGTGTTAGATTATGTTAGTAACTTAATGTTTAGTTTCATTTTTTGTAAATGTTGTTATCACAATAATAACAACAACAATAATAATAATAATAATAATAATAATAATATCCTGGGGATGATTGAGGGACACAAGGAGAATCTGGAGTTGGCGGGTTTCATGGAGATGGAAACTGAGAGTGCTGAACCAGAAGAGTCAGAGAATTAGAAAGACTTGACAGAAGTGCTGCCATTCAGTACTCATGATAACATGGTAATCCACCAGTTTCAGAGGACATAAATATTCTTGCTGTAAATCTAAGCATAATGTAATATTGAACTTTTTTTTCCAGATGTTATGAAAGCCAATCTCAGTATGCAAAAGCACAAGGCCTGTGAATTAGCTTGGAGTGATTATGTTTACTTTTTACAAACTGAAGTATTTTAGTTATGTTTTTTATCAGAATGTAGAACACTTTCAGATGGCCTTTTTTTTCTTTCAAAAAGGTGAGAAAATCACATTTTGTTATTAGAAACTACAACTGTATAAATATTGAGTAAGATTATCAAAGCATAAATCTAGTAAATCACTTCCATCAACACCTTCAAATCTTGCACAGACATATACCACTTCCTGGATCAACATTTTACTTCTTAACTTTATGCAGTTTTAATTTATATGCTGTCTACTGCAGATAATTGCATTTTTTTAAAATATGCATCAGTTTATATTAAAGATTACTCATTTATCCCTCCTGTTCATGTGTGTTTTTGTTTAGGAGGTTTTGTACTCATTCAGAAGATGTGTAATAGCACCCCCGAGTGTATAACAGTGAAAACACAAAAAGCTGTAAAAACTTTTCTTTGGCGGGTAAGCGTGGTCTTCTAAAATATGAGATAACTTGTCAATGGCGGGGAAAGATTTAAAGAGCTATAGATGACTATTTCCTCATCATGTGTTTCTTTGTGTTTTTCTCTGGTCTTAGCAAAAGTATGTAACATTTTGGAACAAATATGCAAAATAGTAAACCAAAACTTGATGATAAAATAGCAAATATCTGTACAGCTACCGTAAATTTTCCCGGAGAACTGACATAAGCTGGGATAAATGTGAGCCAGACAGCACAGAATATAAGCATACTGAATGTGATGAACTTGGCTTCATTGAAGTTATCAGGGAGTTTCCGAGCAAGAAAAGCTAAAAGAAAACACATGATTGATAGCAGGCCAGTGTAACCCAAAACAGCCCAAAAACCAAGAGCTGAACCTAAGTTACATTCAAGGATGATCTTTTCTCTATAATAGCTCATATTCATGTATGGGAAAGGTGGGGATATTGTTAACCAAAGCACACAGATAATCAACTGTATAAATGTTAAGGAAACAACACTGAGTCTCTGTTGAAGAGGCCCAAACCATTTCATGACATTAATTCCTGGAAGTGTAGCCCGGAAAGCCATTAAGACCACTATTGTTTTCCCCAGAACACAGGAGATACAGAGGACAAAAGTGATTCCAAATGCTGTGTGACGCAACATACAGGACCATTCAGTGGGCCGACCAAGAAAAGTAAGTGAACAGAGAAAACACAGTGAGAGTGAGAAAAGCAACAGGAAGCTCAGCTCTGAATTGTTGGC
Organism: Carassius carassius; assembly: GCF_963082965.1. NCBI lineage: Eukaryota > Metazoa > Chordata > Actinopteri > Cypriniformes > Cyprinidae > Carassius > Carassius carassius. The sequence goes on along the minus strand of NC_081777.1, from coordinate 13,535,162 downwards.
TCTTACAATAGATGATTCTTTATGAAGGTAAAACAGAAAAGATATGATTGCTGTTAATAACACTCCAATGAAGGAGAAAATGCAAAACGCCACCCCCATGATTTCTGTATAGTAAAGGAATTCAACCACTTTTAATATACATCCATCTTTCCTTTCATTCGACCAGTACTCCAAATCACAAGGAAAGCAGTCACTAGAATCTGTAAAGAAATTATTCCAATAAATAAAAAATAAATATTGGTGAATGTAAAGTGCTTTGTAAGAGGACAGTATTAGAATAACTTTAACATAGTTTCATAAGATTTATCCCACATATACTATTTTACCTGTGCCATTGCTGATTTCTCCTTCTCCACATGGAATACAGTCATAACAGCAGACAGGTCGTCCTTTTTGCACAGCCTTCCTAGTGCCGGGGGGGCAAATCTCACTGCACACGGACACAGGCAACTATATGAAAATAAGTTGTAATATAACACTTCACAGATATGGTTTGAATTTGCAAAATAACTTGACTTCAGTAGTAATTTTTATCACTATAATGCCGCTGCTTTCATACATATTTTGCAGGGCTGTGAATCTTTGGCAAGGCAGCGATTCGATTCGATTACGATTCATAGGTTTTCGATTCGATTCAATAACGATTTTTGCAAATTTAGAATGATTCAATTCGATTCGATTCACAATTAAATTTGATTCGATTCGATTATAACGATTCGATTCTGCATTCTTTAAGTGCATTCACGGGATTATTTAAATGCTTAGTCAGGGGGCAAATTACAGTAGCATTTATGGTTAGAGAACCATAGGTCAGAAAAAAAAAAAAAAACTTTTGTCCATTGTTAAATGCTAGTTTAATGATGCGACATGGCATACGTAAAAATGTATGTAAGCCAAGTTTTTAAAAAAGAGCTTAAAGAGTATTATGTATAAGCTAACATTTTGTCACACCAGGGGCGTAGCCATAATTTCAGAAGTGACAGAAATGTCAAATATAATCATTTTATGTATGTAGCCTATATAATAATAATAATAATAATAATAATAATAATTATTATTATTATTATTGTTATTATTATTATTATTATTATAATACTAATTATTATTTTTTTTTACAAGGAATTATCTTCTTTTTTAATTACTTTTAATTAGCTGTAATAAATCAAATACACTGCTGGACAATAATCAATCATTTGTAATATATATTTATTTCCTAATGGCAATTTTATGATTGTTTTATATACTAGGCTACATTTAATTAGCAATTATTAAAATTTTCTATACAGAATAAGGTAGAAAATATACTTTATAGTTTCTGTACTGTAATAAATGTCAATTAGCACTGCATCATTCATAAATTGTTTGTGGGTTTTTTTTTGTTTCATCAGTTCATTCTGCTTTTATTCAGTTTAGCTGCAGATATAGCCTGGCACGTCTATGAGAGCGAGATTGCTTCTCTTTCAGTGTGAAAACGTCTTCATCTCTATTTAACTTTTCCTCTCCATCAGCGAATGATTCTGAGTGAAAACGCGCCAGATGTCTGTTTGCTAATGAAACAAACGCTACTTTCATGCATATTATCAGATAAATCTCGCTCTCTTATTTCAAGGTCGTTGTTAATGCTGTGGTTAATTTTAAAAGATTCCTTCGTATATTCGGTTCATCCGCATTGTTTAAAAACATTTATCATTCAATGGATCTGTGCGTATGATTTAGACACTTACATTTCTGCTCCGTCTATGAAATAAATACAGCTGTCGACGGCTCCGGTAACTCCGTCGGTAAGATGCAGAGAGCCATTGACAAACTACAGAAAAGTAAAACTACTTCACGTTAGCATTACTGGCCACGAGTCCTATAGATCACACGTCAGCTGCGTCAGAGACGAACGGAACGCGAGCGCAATCCTGTGACAGTCTCAGTCGGTAAACAGTGGAGCGCGTGAAGGACAGATAAGAGGCACGATTCACGAACACTCTTCAAGGTCTCCATTAATTCGTGCGTGTAGTAATTTAATGTGTATACATTTTGAAAGCATTGAATCGCTATAGAAATCGCGATTCATTCGATTCTTAGCATTTTGAATCGATTGCTGTCCAAGATCGGCGATTCACAATTCAAAAATCATGTTTCAAGATCGATGCATATGAATCGACAGGGTTTGTAATCGATGCATCGAGAAAACGAGTGAATCGTTACACCCCTAATATTTTGTCATATTCAACTAACTGACAGTTCTTCAGTCACTGACCATTTAATGATTTAAACTGTTATTAATGTACCTGTCCATGTTTATCTACCCATAGTATGTGTTCCTGATTAATTCGAAGACGTTGTTGTGAAGGCAGTGAGCTGTCATAAAGGCCCACAAGCTCAAACTGCAAACTTCCATCCTCAGCAGGCTGCCAGTTAACAAGGTCATATCTCGACACTGGATCACCACTTTCATCAAAAAAAAATGTCTTCACCTGTTTTAACAGTGAATCTCACATCCCTCATATACTTCAACACCTAAGAGGAAACATCAGTAACATTATTTGTGTATTAATTTGTTTCTGTATGAAACTAAGTTCTCCTCATTTACCGTTTGTGGTGTGGGCCATCCTCCTTTGCTGCTGTTGGTGGAGGATCTGAAGTGTTTTAATACATTTTGAAGTGTATATGCGACAGCATACACTGCAGTGTACACCTTATTTACTATTCGTAGCTCTGATACATCAGTATATTCATTTTGCAGCTCTGCAAGTCTCTCTGAACCAGTACAGCCATCACTGCCAATGTTCCTGAATGAGCACTGAAAAGCTCTTTCCCAAAATTCTTTTAAAAGTTCATTGTTTGGTTCTTGATTAGGGTGCACATTTACTAGGAACTCTCGCAAGCCCACAAGTTTGGCATTTGCTATAGCAAAACCCACAGCTCCAGAAAGGAAACTGTATTCCTTTGTTTCTGCAATAGTTCGAGAAGTGATCCAGGATTCACTGCCAACCCACTGTATCCCTGTTATGTTGTGTTGCGAAATTACCTTCAAGAGGGGGAGAAAATCTCCTAATGCCATAAAAGCTAGCACAACCCTGGCAGTGCCCTTTTTGATCACTTCCAGTGTCTTTAGAAACTGTTCTTGTGGATCACTGCTTAATATGGCCTCGGAGTATTCAATACAAACCCCCTCTTCTTTTGCAGCCTCCTCGAATGCTGCAATTCCATTATTACCATAGTCATTGCGACTCCTGACTGTCCCAACCCACGTCCAGCCAAAGTGCTTGACAAGCTGAGCCAGAGCTCTGCTTTGGTAATAATCACTGGATATTGTTCTGAAGAAGGATGGATACTTTTTTCTGTCACTCAGGCATGCACATGTGGCAAAATGACTGATCTGCAATATAAAAAGCAGAGTATGATGTGATGTGATGACCACATAATTTTTTTCAGAAAATACTTTTCAGTTATTATTTCACCATATAAGCATAGTGCTCTAATTCAACAAAAATTGCTTTCTTTCAACAGTTTACTTTAATTTCAACATTATTTTTTCCATCAACATCAATTTTCAAGCATATATTTTTGGTACATGTTCCAGTGGTTCATCATAGTTTGATTACACAAGCAAGCAGCAAAGTGAGTTCTTACAACAGGTAAGCTGAATGGACCAACTAAAGATGCCAAGCCAATGGTGGGTGAGGATGTTGACTCTCCAACAATTGCACAAACAGCTGGTGGTCTAGAACAGGACATATCACTCAAATTGGCTTCATAACCATTCATTAAAGCCATGCCTGAGAGGATTGTTTGAGCGATAGAGCGACATGAGTCATATATCTTATAACCCAAAGAAATACCAGGCAACAACTGTGTGCTGTTATTAATCTCCTCAATGGCAAAAATCAATGTCTGAGCAAATTTAAACTCACGTAAATTTAAGCTGTGGTGAATAAAACACATCAGCTGTATTACATTCTGTAAAGAAGCATCAAAGGTTTTTTTTTTTTTTGTATCATCATTGTATCATTTTTTGTATTATCATACTGACCTGACACATGCTGTTGTATGTGGTTTTGAGGTATAATTATGCATTTTTAACACAGCATCTCTATGTATTGAGAAAATTGCCCCAATGTTGATGTCTCTTTCTGCATAAAGTGAAGGTAAGGCAGGCTGACCGAGCAGACTGCAGACTTGTGCTGAAGCTGGCTTAAAGACACCATGCACAATGAGCAACATTAGCTGCAGTGACACAGTTCTCTTTGCCATGGCAGTATGTATGTGGGGCAAGATCCTCTGAGGCAAAACAGTGCTGCCTTTTATGTCCTTTGGGGCATATTAAATCCTTTAAAATTTTGCTCTTTGCACTCATATTTCATTATGTAAGGAGAGATATTAAGGATTCAAAGAGGAGTGTGCTAGAAACTTACTGTGTTTGCATGTTTTTTGTGTGTGTGTGTGTTTTTCTTCTTTTAGCCTAAACAAATAGTCTGGAACATTTAATTTTATGTATTTTTTTTTTTTCAAATCCCAAGCTCTCTGCAAAAAAATTAGATTGACTTTGGTTTGTGCTGTAGTAAATGCAATTACTTAAAGGGGTGGTTCGGGATTTTTGACATCGGACCTCATTTTTAGGTCAGCCTGGTTGTTATTCATCAGTGGAGACATTTTTTAAAAAAAATTATCCAGTCCTTATATTTGGATAGTTGGCCGATGCTAGGCTAGCGCGAGTCAATGGGTATATGTTAGCCAGCCATTAAAAACCGTTTTACCCACTCCACAGTGCACCAAACGCAAATCAATTATAACACTAGACTATCGATGCAAATGTCCGTTGAGAGAATAATGTTAGAAATCAAACTTACCTTTCATCTCAATGATCCTAAAGGAACTAGTTTCTCAGCCGCTGCGGAATTTTACTTTGCTCCGGCTCTACTTTGCTCTGCTTATGTGATGTTAGTGATAATCAGTGTGCCAGCGGCAGGTAAATACACTTGCGTCATGTGTGGACCGGCTCACTCGGTTGCCTAGGTAATCAATATCACTCCGCTGCTGCTGTCGACAAGGCTTATGATTACAGGGAACAAATTATAACTAATGCAATGTGATGAAAGGTAAGTTTGATTTCTAACATTATTCTATCAACGGACATTTGCATCGATAGTCTAGTGTTATAATTGATTTGCGTTTGGTGCACTGTGGAGCAGGTAAAACGGTTTTTAATGGCTGGCTAACATATACCCATTGACTCGCGCTAGCCTAGCATCGGCTATCTATCCAAATATAAATACTGGATAATTAAAAAAAAAAAAAAATGTCTCCACTAATGAGTAACAACCAGGCTGACTTAAAAATGAGGTCCGATGTCAAAAATCCCGAACCACCCCTTTAACATTCTATAACAGTTACTTGACATTTTTTATTTAATCCATTAATTTAGTTGCTGATACTTGTTTATTTTAATAGAGAGAACAAATTCTAACTCCTCTCTAATTTGTTCATTTAAATGTATGTCTGTGTGTGTGTGTATTATCTGTAGTCTTTAATGACAAAAAAGATAGCTTGACTGCTCGAGGAATTAATATTTTATCTAATTAATTACACAGGGTGGTGATTAATAATCTAATTAACCACAAACTAACTGTACATCTAATTTAGCTGAGAAATTACACCCAAAATAACATTTAAAGTCATTATTATGTCAATTTAGAAGAGCATCAAACAGATATACAAAAAGTAACTTTAGAAAGATGGTAGGGAGAGAATATGACATATATTTTATTATTTTTAATATTCCTATTATGCTTATTATTATTGTTTATTTATTTTCATGAAATGATAGTCTAAATAAGAAAACATCTTGGTTATGTATGTAACCATCTTCCTGAAGGAGGGAACAGAGATGTTAAGTTGATACTGATGTATTGGGGTCTGACGTGGGAGCCGTATCACCTCTGAGCAGTACAAGAAACAGCCAATGAATCTTGGCGAGTGGAAATTGCATGCCAAGCCACTCCCCATACATCAGGGGTGCCCAACCCTGCTCCTGGCGATCGACTGTCCTGCAAAGTTTAGCTCCAATCCTAATCAAACACACCTGAAGCAACTAATTAAGGTCTTCAGACTCACTTAAAAATTAAAGGCAGGTGTGTTTGATTGGGGTTGGAGCCAAACTTTGCAGGACAGTCGATTGCCAGGAGCAGGGTTGGGCACCCCTGCCATACATGCAGGTGTATAATATGGCAGCATGCTTCCACATACTCAGATTTGTGCCTAGGAGCTGAGAATGCATCTCACCCATTTACTGTAGCAGTAGTTCATGAGTTGAAATGTTTAATAGCACAGATAGGAAAACTGTGTGGTGTTAATCATGCACAGGAGACAAGAAGGTGGCAAATTTTCCTCAAGTTTAATAAAATGCCTTATGCGCCGACACGCTCATCCACATACGTGGGGATCTAGTGATAGAAAAATGTACAGAAGTAAGCATCTATCTAAGGTCACAAACAAAAAGGAATAAAATAAAATAAAGATAAACAGATGTCGGTAGTGCAAGTTATCTCTTCACCTTTCCATCTCCTACAGACACATGCTATGTACATGCACAGTTGTCAATCTGCCCCAAAACTACCTTAAATGCTCTAGTGGCCATTACAACATGTAAACAAAACATTCCCTTTCAGTCAGTTATGTTTGATGTTACAACGATACTGTGTTTTTTAATGTTTTTTTAATGGCAGCTTTACATGTTAATATGGTAAACCTGAAATGCTGGTATGGTCGCTTTCCTCTGATGGTTGGGGGAGGGGATTTATGTAGCAATGCCACATAATGAGTGATTTAGGTATATGGTCGTTGATTAACACTATATATTGGTATTGTTGATCGTTTAATCTATTATCACCCCATTTTCTGTATTGTTGCCTCTATATATGTGTGTGTATTTGCCCCAGATGAGATCAGTCGCGAGATTTCACACGTTGCCGGGCACCGCAAACTTCCACATGATCGTAACAAGGAAGTTCAGTCTACAATATAAGTAGCCGGCTTGCCGGCGTTCAGCAGTATTGTGCTCACACTACTTGTTTCTATTTTTGCATGGGTCTTCAACATTGGTGGATTTTACAGACTGTTTTTTGGATTTTACTTTTCGGGGACATTGGATTACTTACCAATGAGGACTATAACAGTTTTGGTCATCACTTTGGAACTGCTCTCTGTCGTTAGTTTATGGTCATCCACCAGGGAGACTGATTCAGATATTTTATAGTGTTCATAGACTCAGACAATCTACATTAACATATACTCCTTACACACTCACATTGGGCTTGCTGTTAGGGATGGCTAGATACCACAATTTTGGCTTCGGTACGATACCAGAATCTAATACCTCGGTATCGATACTAAACCGATACCACAGGTGACCAATAACCACCCTCAAAAGTTAAATGAATTGAAAGTTTTATTTAAAAAAAAGCACTGCTTGAAACTCTGCTGCACCAAATGTACAAGCCAAAAGTATAAAAATGTTCACACCCACACACACACACACAAAAAAAAAAAAACTACAGCCAAGCCAGGGAACATACAGTAGGTTTAAGGCATTCCATAAATTAATGTTAACATGCTAAACTAGTATTAGTATATTTAAATAATTATTACTGATTCATCTAGATTAAATGTCATAATACTGTTAGGTCAGGTTACCTAACGAATGTTTACAAATGTAGCTTAATTGTAAAGTGTTATTCTAACATTAATATTAGTGATATTCGTATTACTACTATTACTCTCTCTCTCTCAGCTGATTCCTCTAGGGATTGCCACAGTGGCAGTAATAGTAATATGCCATTTATTTTAGTATCACTAATACTAAAATGTATATTACTAATCTCTTTATTCATTTAAATTCAATTAATATATTATTGTTTGAAAGTGCAACAATTATGAGACCTTAACTTCATTCATTGGTTCCAGCGTGTCATGCAAGCACATTTGAGCTTTCGTGTTTACCGTATCTTATAAGTAGTCTATGTGCGCTGATCAGTGTTGTGAATAAAAGTCTAAATTAAATCAGTTGAATGATGGACTCACCTGTCGATCTCTGAACTCATTGAATATGTCAGAATGAACTAGAGACAAATGCTTAGCCAGATTTTAAGCGTTGCCTCCCGTTGCAACAAATTATTTCAAACAGCGTTTGTATAGTGGTGCATTCACGCCTGTAGCTTCACCTTTTTCATAACCTCTGTAGGCAAAGTAATGCCATATTTCACTCTTACTGGCTTCTTTATTTATTAATTGCGGGCGCGTAGAATTAGCTTGATCAGTTTAATCCATCTCGTTTCTCCGTTGTCACTTTTTGCCGGTTTCAAGTGACCCGCGCCTGTTTGGGTAGCGCACTGCCGCCTAACGGTGAACTTCGAAACTGCAGCGCATCAAATACCGAATTGAGCAAAATTATGATATTGTACGGTTTGAAATATAATATTGTAAGGGAAACAGGTCAATTTAGCTCAAAGGGAATCATTTAAGATTTTAAAGGGAATTTGTACAGAATCACTGTTTCACGGCTGATCACTGAGACGCCCTGCGATTCACTGAACGAGCCGTTTAACATCAAATCTGCGCTGGATATTAATATCCAAACTATAGTGAAAACACTATCAATTAGCACAGTAACAAGATTGGCAGTTTAAGACATTAACTTCTCAGATACTTCTTTTTCAATATGAATAAGACTTTATTAGATAAATCTAAGACATATAAACTAATCTAACACATAAACGCACGCACACATTCACACAAGTTGCAGGAAGATCGAAAGTTAGGGAAAGATGAGTTTAAGAGAATGGAAATGTGGAATCCCAAGTTCACAGCTATACGTTAAATTGCATAGACATGAACAACCATCAATCACTTAATTAACCATCGCATTGAGTTCCTCAATAAGGTTAAAATTATATTAGATACACCGGTACAAATGTCTGAAGGTACATTGCCTGTGTAAAGTTGTCGTTGAAATGGGGTTCCCCCGATGTCGCTGATTGGCTGGAAGTTCAGTAGTCGTTGAAGTGATGTCTTGGGAAGCCCGTGGTTGGGCGTTGGCTGAAGATGCAGAGTTGTGTGGCTGGTTGAAGTTGAACGGGCAGTCGAGGTCAGACGGCGTTACAAAACTTAACTCAGAACACGAAACTCTCAAACGGAAAAGAAAAGAAATAAAGTTTGACGAGACTAGGTGGTGTTTCTTCTCATCGTGGCTAAGTACCAGCAGGCGTGCAGGCCGAAGCACGCTGGAACCGCGCTCAAAGAACAGTGATGACAAATAGCATGGCTAAAAGCTGAAGCTAAGAAGCAAAGCTAAAAGCAAGCATGACTGATAGCAGAAGCAAAGCTAACAACTAAAAAGCATACATGACTAATAGCAGAGCAAAGCTAGAAGCGAAAAGCAAACATGACTAATAGCAAAAGCTAAGAAGCTAAAAGCAAGATTTTATGGTGTCCTAAGTATTTAAACTGGCCTGTTGGCCACACCTCAAATTTCTGTGGAGACCAGAGGTTCAAAGGCCCCTCCCCCTTAGGAATTTCAGTCTGGTTCTGCTAGGTGGAGGAAGTCGAAAGATCTTGTATAGTACTCTCATGGGTTTACACGTGATGTTCGGCGTTGCCTATCAATTACGAACAACAAATTTGACAAATCTCTTCTCCAAATTGAAATTGTCAATAATTGTTCTAGTTGTGTTAATGTTGAAAGCTGTTCTGTGAAAGCGTTGGTTGGTTATCTTGTTTGGGACTTGTGGCACATAATGTTTTATGACTTCCTGTTGCCTTACTGAGGAATTCGGCTCGTGTTTCAACCACAGCCCTGATCGACTCTTTAATTTGTCTGGTTCGAGTCATTTCTGCTACATATCCCCCTTTCGATCGGTGAGGTGTTTAGCTGAAGACATCGTCGATCGCTGGAGAAACAAAGGCAGAAGAAGCAGACAAACAAAGCAAACAACAAGACAACACCTCCATGACAGTTACTGTACTGGTGCAGGCATCAGGTTATTTAGGTACACGTGGTTAAGTTCAATTAGTCAATGTAGTTTAGGACATTGAGAATAGTTTAGAGCGTTTTGGAAATAGTTGTTTTATTTTGATTCAACAATCAAATTTGTGGTTAACTTTGTTTGGTTCTTCTAGGTTGTCTTACTTTACACGTTTACCGTTAGTTTTCTAGTAATCTCATTTTCAATTAAATGAATTGACCTATCATGCATGGAGCTCTCTGGCTTCCATTCAGTTTAGAGTAGCTGGCGGATATTAGGTGTTGCGAGTCAATCCTAATATCAGACCTTTGACCCTTGCAGGGTGTCTAGGTGTTTCACCTACTCAGGAAAGAGGGGAAGCAGAAGGATAGGTAAAAGAAGAACTAAACAAAACAAAGCTGCTGTGGGTTTTCCTAGCATGGGCTACAACTACTATTGAGCTAGGATGTCAGGTGCAGCTAGTGTGTCATGAACCTTAACTTAGTGTCAGGTGTTCTACCTATTGTGAGGATGTCTGCACGTTTCTTCATGGTGGGTATTTGTAACTTTGTTACGCTAATAGTTGGATATTCTACCTGTGGAAAGAATATGTTTGTTTGAATGTGTTATCAGTAGATGTGGTTACCTCTGGGTGTAGGTAATGTTGTGTGTGTTAATGATGTAGTGCATGTGTGGTCAGATCTGTTCGAGTCTGTGTTGTCTCCCCCTTTTTCTAGTATGTCACTGAAGACTGGCTCTCTGCATCCTTGGCTTGGATGAGGGCGTGTCCATGGTCTAATGGGGGTCAGTCCAGCAAGGCAGGAAGTTCTTTAGTAGACATTCGGAGGGAGTTTGACACGGCTGGGTGAAGCTGGGTTGCAAAACTTTGTCTCCTATGTTGCATTCTTCTTGTGGTGCCTTCTGGCCGTAGCAGACTTTCTGACCTTCTGTGCTCTGGTGGTTGCTGTTGCACAGACAGGGAATGTGGTTCTTGGAGTTGGAGTTCGTTTCACAGTTTGTTAGTGACTGTGTTAGGTGACTGAGGTGATGTCCTTTAGTACCTCAGATTTTTCATCAACAGTTGGCCGTGAAAGACTTGTTCGTTCTGGGTCGTTGTTGAACAGGTGCTTGTCATCTCTGTTGTGGTGTACCAGGTCATCACCGGCCTTCCGTTCTGTCTGATTTTTCCAGCATTTGGGCTGAATACCGTCGTGGATATGGGCGTCACGCTCTCTGTGCTCTTGATGGAAGCCTCTGGCGTTGTGATGCCACTGGGTGTCATCCAGCGCAAGGCTTGAGTCTTTGTTGACAGAGTTCAAGAGTGTGGAGGTTCTGTTACCTTTCTTTGAGGCCATCTTCTGTTTGTTATAGGCCTTTTGTGTTAGGTCACGCAACTGTTGGATGGTCATGGAGTTCGGACAGGCCATGACACCTAGATGGTGACTGACTCCAGGGTGTAGATTCTTTAGTAAGAGGCTTTTGAAGTTCACATCCTCTTCAAGGTCAGGTTGGTTGTGTGCACCAAAGTAGGCTTGTCGGAGTCGGTTGTAGTAAGCTTGTGGAGTCTCTTGTCGACCTTGTTTGGTTTCCAAGGCGGTCAACAGTCCATGTTCAGACTCTGGGTCTGTAAACTCCTTAATCAGGACCTCACGAAGTCGCTGGTAGTTTGACTTGGTTTGACTGGGCTGTCGATCTAGGATGTTTCGTACCTCGGGACTGGACGTGGCTCTAAGGAGGTATAACCAGTCTCTGTCAGTCACATGAGGTCTCATTTCCAGATGAAATTCAATATCTTGCAGGTAAGCCTGGATGTCGTGGCCCTCTGTGGAGTTCGGGTTGAACCTGCTGATGTTTTTAGACAGTTTGTTAAGGTCTTTGATGGTCATCCCGTGTGCAGCTCCAAGGTCTTGGACGGGAGGTCTTCTTTCGTTGGCAGGAAAGGGTTGCGTGGCGAAGGCAGGTGAGGTTTTGGGTTGTGGCCCTTCGCTCCTTTCATCATATGCCAGTTCTTGGACGTGTGACTCTGCTCTGCTCTGCTCAGCAGTGATGAGGCTAAGAGATGTTTCTCTTTTATTGGCTCTTGTTTCTGCTCGTAAGCATATTGGAGTTCTTTTCTGACCATGTAGAGCTCATTGTTGGTATCGTCTAGTTGTTGGGTCAGATTGTCCATTTCAGTTCTGTACCTTTCAAGGTAGTCTTTCAAAGCACTGATTTCAGAATTCTTGTTTCTGATGTCTATCTTGGCTTTCTCTAGTAGCTGTTTGGCATACTGGAGTCTGTTTACCAGGTTTTTCTGAGCAACCATTGTATGTTGCTGGTCGAGCTGAGCTGCTGCCAGGGCTGCTTGGAGCTTCATAACTTTTTCCGTTGTTTCCTGCTCCCTCTCGCTGGGTGCTTTGAGTTGATCTTGAACTTTCACTTCCAGCTTGTCTATGCGATGTTGAGCACGTGTCAGCTCCTCTTGAAGGTGGGTGATGTGCTTGTCGCTCAGTTTCAGCTGGGTTGTGAAGGCATAGCTTAGGGAGCTGGTGATCTTGACTAGCTCCTCGTGGTTGTTGTTCTGGCTTGAATCTTGTGTCAGGAATCTTCTCAGGATTAGGATTATTATTAAAAATAATAACAGTTCAAATGTCTTTGGAGTGAGGCTGTCTGTCATGCCTCTCAGCCAAGTGTTCACATCTTCCCCATGGGCAATGGGGTCTGCAGTCTGCGGCATGTTGGCACGCTGGGGAGAAGAGAGATTGACACAGATCTGTGTGGAGTAAAGCTTATGTGTGGTGGGACAACTAAGTGTTGTATCAGTGATTGTGAACCACTAGTGAAGTGTGGTGATGACTGTGTTGGTCTCAGGGTGTCTAAGTAGACTAGAGATGCAAAGACTTTTGTCACTCTAATGAGGAAGAGGAAAAGAGAGAAAGAGGTGAAAAACAAATTAAATGACAAGCAAAATTTCTGTTTTTCAAATGAGGAAAATTAATTTTTCCAATTAACTCTTATCAAGAAGTTAAACAATATTATTAAATCTCTTGTTTTGGACAAAAGAATACAATAATAATGCTGATATCTCTTTCCTTAGTCTGACAGGATTGACACCGTACACCTTACAGTTGGACCGCTCATCAGGGAGGCTGCGAAGGCGACAGATGTTCAGCACGTATCTCTATTAAATTGATCTCAACGTTGGATGAGATGCTAAAACTTGGATTGCATTTCCAAATGTACGGAGGTTAGGAAGAACAAAGGAGAGGATGATTAAAATCACATTCATAAGGATGATTCGTCGTCTTTGACACGAGTGTGTATTTCATTCACTTAGAATTGATTGATGGTTCTTACATGTCCCTACAAATGTTAAAAGTGAAGAGGAAAGGAAAGGAGAGAGAGGACGAAGACAGTAAGTCTCAGTAGCGGTTATCTTAACTACGAGGAGAGCGTTGTTTTAGTTGCTGCACAACTAATCAAACAAAATAAACTTTAAGTGAAAGAGAGTTGTCTTTTTAATTTATTTGAACTCGTAGTGAGGGATAACAATGTCTCCTTTCAAGGCTCAGGTGTGTCGTTCCCAAGCTAGGATACACGAAGTAAAGAAATGGTAAGAAAAAGTAAAATTAAAAAAAATAATAATAAATGGACAAAGTATGCAAAAATGAAATTAAATATAGAAAATCAATAAGTAAAACAATAGTGGTTAAGTGTATAACCAAAACAGGAAGAGGGGTTAAACGCAATCAAATAAGTAAAGGTCTGAATAGCATATATTCAGATGGGTAATAAATAAATTAGGTAGAATAAGTTTACTTAAACTTTCAAAGTTCAAGGCTTATTCATTCCTAAAATAATTAGGCCCAAAAGAGAATACTAGAAGTAAAGATCATATGAAATGATCTGAGAGGGAAATTTTTATGATTCAAAATAAATTTAATGTTTCAATTAAATTTCAATTTGACAATTAATAATTGTGAGTCAGTATTTCCCTTTCTAGTAAAATGAAAATAAGTGGTATAGTGAGAAAAGAGAGCAATAAGAGAGAGGAAGAGACCAACAAGTGTTAGTTATTATTCTCTAATGTTTAACTTAGCGGAGTCAAATATCAAATTTGAATCGGCAGTGGAACACGCACTGGCAATTAAACTGTGATTACTGAGGCTTTGATAAATAGATTGAGGAACACGCTCAAAACTATTCTTTATTCACCGATTTATTTCCCTTTGAATCACAGCAGTTTAGCTCCGTTCAGTGAATGGTGACCGAGATAGCTTTTGAGAGGCACTGGAACACGCAGTGAAATCAAATCAGCTATAAACAAGGCATTACACAAATGAGGAACACGCTCAATTTCTACCTTATTGTACGATCTCAGATGTTTACTTTTAAGTTTACTTGCTGCTGTTAAAGGAGAGGTGGACTTGAGTTACAGTCCCATCTGCTTTCATTCATTTAAGCGGTCGCGCACTGCTTACGTCACGGGTCACACACACACACACACGTCTCGCTAGCTTCTCATCTTTCATCCGCAGCAAAATAAAAGATTAAATAACTTGGTTTATGCTCACAATTTAGATTAATCTGCCCGGACATTCTCCACCATAAATGTAAGGGAAACAGGTCAATTTAGCTCAAAGGGAATCATTTAAGATTTTAAAGGGAATTTGAACAGAATCACTGTTTCACGGCTGATCACTTAGATGCCCTGCGATTCACTGAACGAGCCGTTTAACATCAAATCTGAGCTGGATATTAATATCCAAACTATAGTGAAAACACTATCAATTAGCACAGTAACAAGATCAGAAGTTTAAGACTTTAACTTGTAAGCACAAAACACAAGATACTTCTATTTTCAATATGAATTCAAAGTGAAAAATACTTTATTAGATAAATCTAAGACATATAAACTAATCTAACACATAAACGCACGCACACATTCACACAAGTTGCAGGAAGATCGAAAGTTAGGGAAAGATGAGTTTTAGAGAATGGAAATGTGGAATCCCAAGTTCACAGCAATACGTTAAATTGCATAGACATGAACAACCATCAATCACTTAATTAACCATCGCATTGAGTTCCTCAATGAGGTTAAAATTATATTAGATACACTGGTACAAATGTCTGAAGGTACATTACCTGTGTACAGTTGTCATTGAAATGGGGTTCCCCCGATGTCGCTGATTGGATGGAAGTTCAGTAGTCGTTGAAGTGACGTCTTGGGAAGCCCGTGGTTGGGCGTTGGCTGAAGATGCAGAGTTGTGTGGCTGGTTGAAGTTGAACGGGCAGTCGAGGTCAGATGGCGTTACAAAACTTAACTCAGAACACGAAACTCTCAAACGGAAAAGAAAAGAAATAAAGTTTGACGAGACTAGGTGGTGTTTCTTCTCATCGTGGTTAAGTAGCAGCAGGCGTGCAGGCCGAAGCACGCTGGAACCGCGCTCAAAGAACAGTGATGACAAACAGCATGGCTAAAAGCAAAAGCTAAGAAGCAAAACTAAAAGCAGGCATGACTGATAGCAGAAGCAAAGCTAACAACTAAAAAAAAGCATACATGACTAATAGCAGAGCAAAGCTAGAGGCTAAAACCAAACATGACTAATAGCAAAAGCTAAGAAGCTAAAAGCAAGATTTTATGGTGTTTAGGCCAGTAAGTATTTAAACTGGCCTGTTGGCCACACCTCAAATGTTGTCTTGACCAATCAGATATTGTCTTGGCTCGGGGGAATCATAAATCATATGTTTTCTTACCAAGCATGTGGTCCGAATTTTCCCGCTCTTGCAGGGTCTAATTTTGGACATGATTCCTATAACAAGAATATGATACATTTGACAAATAACTGATGGTCAGGACTATTTCAAGCAAGCAGATTCGATTACATAGATGCTAGACATGAATATGTATCCTTAAGCTATCCCATAGTTATTAAAAGACATACACAATAAGTGATTATAACATGATAGTCAAATGTGTAGGTTACATATAAATGAATATGGAGTTAAGCGATGGACTGATATTCATTTAGAAGTCATTTTGGAGTTCATTTTGGTCCATATATATGTACAAAAGACAGTTTCTTTGTCATTATCTGACAAAGTTTCTGTGGAGACCAGAGGTTCAAAGGCCCCTCCCCCTTAGGAATTTCAGTCTGGTTCTGCTAGGTGGGGGAAGTCAAAAGATCTTGTATAGTACTCTCATAGGTTTACACGTGATGTCCGGTGTTGCCTATCAATTACGAACAACAAATTTGACAAATCTCTTCTCCAGATTGAAATTGTCAATAATTGTTCTAGTGGTGTTAATGTTGAAAGCTGTTCTGTGAAAGCGTTGGTTGGTTGGTTATCTTGCTTGGGACTTGTGGCACAGAATGTTTTATGACTTCCTGTTGCCTTACTGAGGAATTCGGCTCGTGTTTCAACGACAGCCCTGATCGACTCTTTAATTTGTCTGGTTCGAGTCATTTCTGCTACAATATATATTGGTATTTTTGAAGAACCTGTATACCACGCATCCCTACTCGCTGTATATTTGAATAATACACCAGGTGTTTGGTATTTATTTTGTGTGTCTGGGGTTTATATCTTCTTTTTTTTGTTGGGTAAACTGAGCATCTCCCCTGTATTGTTTTGTACTCTCCACGTCATAATACGCGGAGTGTTACACAATTACATAAGTATTGCTTTTCCTTGTCTTATTTAAAATAATACTGAACATGAAAAAAAGGAACAAAAAGTGGTTTAAGTTTGTTATACTGTAATAATGAAAAAAAAATGCATTCATACTCATACAGGGTATTAAAAAGATCAGAATGTTCAAACTCAAAACTTTCTTGAGCAAATATAGATCACAAATTTCTTAAGAGAGAATAATGTTTCCAATGTATTTATGCCCAGAAAAAGGACTGAGTGTGCATTATTGAGTGCTAAACACATGTAATATCTGTTTCATCCATACTGGAAGCTGGGCACCCTCACACACACACACAAAAATGGTTTATCTGTGTTCTTCAATCTATCTCTGGTATTTTCATATTAATAAAGTTTCATATTTATAAATTAAAAAATGTATAATCTATTGTTAATCGAGGTAACGCAAGAGCGTGTGAGCTCATCGGTGTGATGACAGCTCCATTCATTGTAATGTGAGTGCTTTTTACTTGCTTTAACCATTGAACAATTTTAAGTTTGTTTTTCATGCTACTAAGAAGACCATCTGCCATTTACACAATGCAAAGTGTCAGGAGTATCAACTGTATTTAAATGACACAAACATATAGTCACACGGTCTAATATTTGTGCTACTTTTGAGTGCAAATTATAATAAATATACATTAATGTCCAGCATGATGCGGGCCACAAAATAATTTTTGGGCACATATCCAGTTTAGTGTCTCAGAATCACTTGAGAGTCAGCTGGCCCAAATTCAAGGCCTGAAATACATTGAGTCTCAATGTACTGTATATATTTTATTTATACGTGTTACCTTATTCTATTATGTAATATACTAAAGGGACCAGAGAGTGTGGCTTCAGGTAAGTCTGCAAATACTTGTGTTAATTTGGTGGCTGCCTGAAATGTAAATATGTGAGGCAATCAGAGGCGGACAGAGTACACAGATTCATTACTTGAGTAAAAGTACAGATACTCCTTGCTAAATTTTACTCAAGTACAAGTAAAAGTACTACAGTCAGATGTCTACTTAAGTAAAAGTACTGAAGTAATTGGTTTTAAAAGTACTTGAGTATCATGAGTACAAGATTACATTTTCTAAATATAGCATTACTACTGCCACAGTGCTTACAGTCGTGGCCAAAAGTTTTGAGAATTACATAAATATTAGTTTTCAATAAGTTTGCTGCTTTTAGATCTTTGTTTCCGTTGTTTCTGTGATGTACTGAAATATAATTACAAGCACTTCATACGTTTCAAAGGCTTTTATCGACAATTACATGACATTTATGCAAAGAGTCAGTATTTGCAGTGTTGGCCCTTCTTTTTCAAGACCTCTGCAATTCGACTGGGCATGCTCTCAATCAACTTCTGGGCTAAATCCTGACTGATAGCAACCCATTCTTTCATAATCACTTCTTGGAGTTTGTCAGAATTAGTGGGTTTTTGTTTGTCCACCCGCCTCTTGAGGATTGACCACAAGTTCTCAATTGGATTAAGATCTGGGGAGTTTCCAGGCCATGGACCCAAAATTTCAACATTCTGGTCCCGAGCCACTTATCACTTTTGCCTTATGGCACGGTGCTCCATCGTGCTGGAAAATGCATTGTTCTTCACCAAACTGTTGTTGGATTGTTGGAAGAAGTTGCTGTTGGAGGGTGTTTTGGTACCATTCTTTATTCATGGCTGTGTTTTTGGGCAGAATTGTGAGTGAGCCCACTCCCTTGGATGAGAAGCAACCCCACACATGAATGGTGTCAGGATGCTTTACTCTTGGCATGACACAGGACTGATGGTAGCGCTCACCTTTTCTTCTCCGGACAAGCCTTTTTCCAGATGCCCCAAACAATCGGAAAGGGGCTTCATCGGAGAATATGAGTTTGCCCCAGTCCTCAGCAGTCCATTCACTATACTTTCTGAAGAAGATCAAACTGTCCCTGATGTTTTTTTTTGGAGAGAAGTGGCTTCTTTGCTGCCCTTCTTGTCACCAGGCCATCTTCCAAAAGTCATCGCCTCACTGTGCGTGCAGATGCGCTCACACCTGCCTGCTGCCAATCCTGAGCAAGCTCTGCACTGGTGGCACTCCGATCATGCAGCTGAATCCTCTTTAGGAGACGATCCTGGTGCTTGATGGACTTTCTTGGACGCCCTGAAGCCTTCTTTACAAGAATTGAACCTCTTTCCTTGAAGTTCTTGATGATCCTATAAATTGTTGATTTAGGTGCAATCTTAGTAGCCACAATATCCTTGCCTGTGAAGCCATTTTTATGCAACGCAATGATGGCTGCACGCGTTTCTTTGCAGGTCACAATGGTTAACAATGGAAGAACAATGATTTCAAGCATCACCCTCCTTTTAACATGTCAAGTCTGCCATTCTAACCCAATCAGCCTGACATAATGATCTCCAGCCTTGTGCTCGTCAACATTCTCACCTGAGTTAACAAGACGATTGCTGAAATGATCTCAGCAGGTCCTTTAATGACAGCAATGAAATGCAGTGGAAAGGTTTTTTTGGGATTAAGTTAATTTTCATGGCAAAGAAGGACTATGCAATTCATCTGATCACTCTTCATAACATTCTGGAGTATATGCAAATTGCTATTCTAAAAACTTAAGCAGCAACTTTTCCAATGTCCAATATTTATGTAATTCTCAAAACATTTGGCCACGAGTGTATATTTATGTACAGAAACGTCCTACATGGAGTTATGAAAAATGTTAATGTTAATACCTTGGAGAATGTAAAAGGAATTCAAAGTGAAATCAAGTCAGTTTCATCTTTTTACCATGTTGCTTTATTTAACATTTCTCACTTGCCCACAAGGCAATAGCACAATGGCAACGCTCCGACAAACCTCTGCTAGAGTTTTAATAGATTTTTTTGCACCCACATTTGAACCTGACTGTGATCCAGATGGTGGATCAGCACCTAGAAAGGACCTCTACTGCCCTGAAAGACAGCTGAGACCAGGACAACTAGAGCCCCAGATACAGATCCCCTGTAAAGACCTTGTCTCAGAGGACCACCAGGACAAGACCACGGGAAACAGATGATTCTTCTGCACAATCTGACTTTGCTGCAGCCTGGAATTGAACTACTGGTTTTGTCTGGTCAGAGGAGAACTGGCCCCCCAACTGAGCCTGGTTTCTCCCAAGGTTTTTCTTTTTTCCATTCTGTCACCGATGGAGTTTCGGTTCCTTGCCGCTGTTGCCTCTGGCTTGCTTAGTTGGGGTCACTTCATCTACAGCGATATCGTTGACTTGATTGCAAATAAATGCGCAGACACTATTTAACTGAACAGAGATGACATCACTGAATTCAATGATGTACTGCCTTTAACCCCTTTACGTGCAAACATCGCTGACGGCCCCAGTTTATTATTGTTTCACTTTCACGGCACGATAAACATCACTCTCTTACTTGATCTGGACACACTGTGCATCAATTGAAAGTTTAAAGACTAGCTTCGATATTTGACCAATATTTTGATAAAACATTGTTGCAGTGACAGTTATTTAGTGATTTATGTCAGGAGTGCAAAATAATAAATCCGTATTATGCCACATTTTGAATAGAAATTCACCACTCATTCATATTCAGTCACGTCAGCAGCGGTTTATTTGTGTTCACATAGACTCACTGAACAGCGTCAATAAGGATTTATAGACCAAATATGTATATCTGCGGAGATATATGGATATATTTACTGATGTTTACTTCATATATCATTTTGCATTATTGACACACTGTTTTCCTAATGAATGTTGTTCAGTTGCTTTGACGCAATGTATTTTGTTTAAAGCGCAATATAAATAAAGGTGACTTGACTTGACTTAAACACACCGCATACTCAAGAACATCAAAGCAAATGCTCAGCTAACATTAATGTGTAATATCAGAAAAGAAAATTCAGCTAACAATTGTGTGTACATGTGAGTTTCTGTTTTTTCATCAATCAAATCAATAAACCTAAACCAGCAAAGAAGGCAATATAGCAATGTTACACTTCTGGACCTGACCGTGTTATACACGCAGCGTAGAAGAGAAAATAATAATGATTAAAGAAAATCAGTTAATTAGCTGTGTTTAGGTCAGCGTACAATGAAGGGAAAATAAAATTCAGCTCATCTGAGTGACAGTATTAAGCCCCTTTCTCTCACAATGACATACAGGCAAAGGCAGGAGAAAATACGTTCAGCTGAATAACACCATTCTCACACACAATATCTATGTGTGACCACTCTGTGTGTGTGTGTGTACTGTACTTCAGTTCAGTCAAATGTCATGAAGTCTTTGGCGGAAAGCTGAATGTGATTCCTGATAGGCTGTCCCAATCAGTGGTGCCTGCACAATCCAATCAAGTTTGAGAGGGACACAACAAATTGAGGGTTTCCGAGATTATTTTTTCCTTTTTTCCGCCCACATGGAGACGCGTTTCTGTGAATACGCAACATTTTTTTATCTGATCCAGCGTTTTGGAAGAGTGAAACCGATGTTTTTTGTAACGGGGTCCCAGAATGGATAAATGTGAGGACGCTGCCTTTGCGTTTTTGTCTGGATGGCGAATTAGCCTTTTTCACACGCAACCGGAAACTATGTCACACAGGGTAAACTTATTTCCGCCACAGCTGAAACCCTGGCGTTTCCACAACATGGAGTGTTATTTCACTGCTTCTCTCTCACGCTGCCGCAACTCAGATTTGAGGATGCTGAAAGAATAGTTGGACGACATTCAACAACTAAAGAAGCAAGGCTGAGCAAGGGCTATAAATTGAGTTTATTCACAATTATCAAGTTAAATTGACAACTAGCTGACGCTAGCATCTGCAACATTATGAATGCTAACCATTTCGTATGTGTTCAGTCTCGAATGTTGTTGAACGGAGGTGGTAGTGAGAGCAAGGTGTTATCGTTCTATGAGGAAAAATTAGGAGCCCCACACACTTGAGGTTATATTTAAATAATATGCCTGTTGGTTTATGAGTTCATCAGATCAGCTATTACTGTTCTGATTGCAGGTCACTCCATTTTAGTTAAAATAACTGCGGTTGCAGTTTTTCAATTCCCTTTCTTTTACTTTCACCTGTCATAACGTTTTCTCTCTCTTTTTTAAGTTACGTCTCTTAAATCTTATGCGGTTGCAGACTTTATATGTCTTGCTTTTGCTGCTGTTTGCAGCTTTCAATTAAAAGCACGTAATGTAGCTGATAGCTCATAATTACAATTCATTAGCTAAACAATTGTCTTCTCAAACAGATAGCATTGGAATCGGATGAGGTCGTTGTAACGACTGGGTGAAGGAGTGGCAGGAAGCAAGTGCGAGATTAATGAGATGTAATGAAGACAATGGGACAATACAAAACTGAGACACAAATAACGCTGGGAGGAATGCACAGTCCAAGATGGTGGTGAGGAAAGACGAATCCGGAAGGCAGAGGTGAGTTGGCAGCAGGAGAGGGTGACACAGGAACTGCGGGGAAGCGAGCCAAAGGTAAGTGGTGTTGCTTGGTGGTGGGTTGCGTAGAGTGGACGGGGTTCTGGGGAGACACGGACATCCAACGCAGAAACACACAAGAAAGCAAGTCATAGGTTACAAACATGAAACAACGCTCTCACGAACACAAGACGCTAGACAAGCCAATATATAGGGATGAGTAATGAGTGACAGCTGTTGCTGATGACAATTAACGGAGACGCCCACAAACTAATCAGTGCTGACGCGTAACACACAGACTTCACCCACAAAGTGCAAAACCCAGAGATCACGGTTTACCAACCGTGACAGTCATTAGTGTTGCTGGTAAAGGATTGTGCAACCATCTGACAGCACTTTTGATTCAGACGGCCCACTACGTGCAGCTTAATTTACAAACCGTCCCACCACCACTGGCCTGCACGAGTGAGCCACAGAGATGGCATTGTCCAAAAACACAGGCATGTATTTTTCTGATCTGCACTTGTTATTAATGACACTATTACCTCAAAGAAAGTATATGTAAACATTAAAACATCATAAATTAATAATGAACAAGAGTTCAGATTAAGTAACAGTTAAGTAAACAATTTTTTAACTATTACTGTACTTGTTTTATTTTAAGGGAGTACATCCAGAGGCAGTAAGTGAACTTCGTGTCCTGAAACCAAAATCAGTCGGGAAGACTGGAATCAAGTCTACCCTATACAAGGCTTACACGTGTAATTCACAACTCTGTTTATGTGTGTGTGTGCACAGCTACAGCTTTATGTCTTCACGACTCATAATTTGTGTTCATTTCTTTAGGTCCCCTTTCCAGTTGCTGATGTCTTGGCTTCTGGTGCAAAACTAAATCAGATAAATCCCAATCCTACGCTGGCACACATACTTAAGGATACAATTTGGTTCTGTACCTCGTGGCAGTCAACTTTCTTACCAATTCCCCCCTATAGCTGCAGGTGTTCCTGATGTTAATTTCCCCCCACTACCTGTGCTTTGGTTATGAGTTTAGCTGTAATTTTTAATTTGTGCCCACAAATCATCAAGAACTTCATCTGGACTCTATAAAGGTTACCCATTGCTCAGCTTGCCAGATTGAAGAGGCCACAAGACTACAGTCAAAATGCACTGCTTGGGGACAAATTCAGAAATCAAGCGTTACTGCAAGCAGGTTCCGGGAGGTTTGTCATGTGGTTGGGGATTCAGCTAGTCAGTCATTGGCCACAATAATCATTAAAGGGTTAGTTCACCCAAAAATGAAAATTATGTTATTAATCACTCACCCTCATGTAGTTCCAAACCAGTAAGACCTCCATTTATCTTCGGAACACAGTTTAAGATATTTTAGATTTAGTCCGAGAGCTCTCAGTGCCTCCATTGAAACTGTGTACGGTATACTGTCCATGTCCAGAAAGGTAAGAAAAACATCATTAAAGTAGTCCATGTGACATCAGAGGGTCAGTTAGAATATTTTGAAGCATCGAAAATACATTTTGGTCTAAAAATAGCAAAAACTTTGACTTTATTCAGCATTGTCTTCTCTTCCGTGTCTGTTGTGAGAGAGTTCAAAACAAACCAGTTTGTCATATCCGGTTCTCGAACGAATCAATCGATGTAACCGGATCTTTTTGAACCAGTTCACCAAATCGAACTGAATCGTTTTAAACGGTTCGCGTATCCAATACGCATTGATCCACAAATGACTTAAACCAGGGCTCTCAAGTCTCTCAAATTTTTTTATCAATATATGGATTTTCAATTTTTTCAAAACAGTCTAAGATATGTTTTGGTCTGATGGTTATTATGACCCCGACACGCACACAATTTTGGCCATCGTACGTGGTCGGCAATAACTTTTTGCGCCTATTATTAGCCCACTATTATTTTTTTATAGCTAACGTTACACGTTGAAGAGGATGCGGGGCTACTCTGACAGTTTTATATAAGAGACTTCTATAATAGGCCTATCCATAATACTTGTATGGCAGTACCCATAATAGTTTAAATTATTTTTAGTTTTTTTCTTTCCTTTTATTTTTACTGCACAACATCCTGGTCCCCATTTTGAAAACGTTTTGCCTAGGCTATTTCATTATATTTTATCCAATGTATAATATTGATTATTGCATTCGTGCATTTCAAAGATGTCAGGAAAGAGGCAAATGAGCATTCTTTCATGCTTTGCTCTAAAAGATCAGCTCCCTAAAAAGGTGGCTAGGTCAGAGGAGGAGGCTGTGGAGAAGACAGTAGTGGAGGCAGTGGAGGAGGCAATTAGGGTGTCAGTAGAGGATGGGTCCATGGAAGAGACTGTGGAGGACACCATACTGGAAACAGGGAAAAAGAGAGGGTTAAGTAGAGCAGCCACCTATAGGTGTTCCTTTAAGAAGGCGTGGTCAACCCGATGGCCATTCATCACAAGGAGAACCACCAACTCTTTTTGCTGGTGCTTAGTCTGCAGACAAGAGAACTCCTGTGTCCATCAAGGTGTGAGGGACATAAGCAGGGAGGCTTTCTAAAATAGCTGCATTGGTGTTAGTGCTCCCTCATTCAAATGCCTATGCTGAGAGGGTTTTCTCCATGGTAGGATTAAACAAGACCAAAACCAGGAACAGCTTAGCACTTGATGGAACCCTGTCATCCATCATGACAGTAAAAATGGCTGGCCTGGAACCACAGTGCTTCAAATGGGAGCCACCAACCCCTGGCTTCAAAACCAGCTACCAATACCTACAATAAACAACACTGACCATTTTCTCTCGCTCTCGCTCTCTCTCTCTCTCTCTCTCTCTCTCTCTCTCTCTCTCTCTCTCTCTCTCTCTCTCTCTCACACACACACACACACAACAAATAAAAGCTGAATTAAATAAATATTATTTTATTTGTAATAATATGTGTCATTTATGAGATCAGGCACCCGTCCCAATCCCGTCCCCATCCCCGTCCCCCGCCATCGTGGCCACCGCCAAAATCTCATTCTGAACTCAGTTCAAAACTTGAGAGCCCTGCTTAAGCTGTTAACTTTTTTAATGTGGCTGACATTCCCTCGGAGTTCAAACAAACCAATATCCCGGAGTAATTCATGTACTCATGTAAAAGACTTAATTGTCAGCTATTTTATTTTGTAAATATTATAATTATTTTCACGAAAAATTAATATAAATAATTTCAATATACATAGATAAATTTTACTTTAAAATAAAAATAAAAAATACATTTAATGATGGTAAGTACTAAAGGTATGCATTGCAACTAACTGCAAAACAAAAAAAAATGTATAAAAAACTGTCATATGTTAACACTACTCTTTTAATAATCAGTCATTCTAAAAAAAATCTAACATACTAATACACAATCACTGCTTAAGAAACATTGGTCTCTGATAATTAACCATAAAACAACAATTATGCCAGATCTGATTAATACTTCCGGACAATGTCAGTGGCACAACAAAATCCCAGATGTGGTTTTCCTTGACCCTTCGAATCACCCTTTCCACCAGAATTCTGAGGCGTGCAATGGCCTGTGCTTTTTCACAGTCCTGTTTGCTGAACTGCTTGGCACTTGAAAGGTGGAATTATCAGTCTAGCACCAACACTGGAGAGCATATCTTCAATAGTGAACCACTTGTCTGCCATGACCACATCTCCAGGATCAAGCAGGTCCAAAATTTCTTCGTGAAATCTTTTTAAGAGATTATAAAGCTGAGAGAGAAAAGTCTCTGCACCACACGGAGCTACCCCAACCTTTGAATGCGGTAGTGCTCTTGTAGCTGGAAAATATCTCAGAGTGGAGTGTCAGCGATGTAAGGCTTTCACAGCGGATTTCTGCGCAGTCCAGGATGACTCGCAGGTCAGGACTGAACAAATGGTAATTCCCTGGCTTGGAGGAGCATATTTGTTGCCTTGACAACCAAATGGGTACTGAACCCAACACAAAGAACAGGTAATTAGCCCAGGTGATAATGCTCGTACTCACTGTAGCCACACTTACTCCAAAAATGTCTGCAATAACTTGTTCCCTCGGTCCAGCAGCTACCCGACAGCAGTAGATGAACAGTTCATCTATGAGCTGGATTTTCCGTGCAGGGCTAGGGCTTGGGGATGCTTCCTGACCCATCCTCTGTACCTTGGTCTAGTACACCAGCTTGCTAGCAGATGGACATATAGACTCCCAGAACACTTGGAAAACTTCCAGTGAGGGAAACTGTGTGTAATATCTGAGAGTTTGATCAGAAAAACAAAATCTGTTCACTACTGTTTGTTTTACTAGTGACATTTTCTGCAACCTCGCCTCCAGCTCTTCGATGTCCTGCAGAGCCTCATCTAATGCACCTATAAAAAAAACACATACATATATATATATATATATATATATATATATATATATATATATATACTCTCATTCACACACATAAAGCCTGCAACTTCTTGTGATATTTTTTCTATTTGTCTGAATGTGTAAATTCTGTCACCATCCAATTATATTACTAAAATAGAGTGAGAATGTTGATAGTATTTAAGAATTGAGTCATACACAGACACACACATACATCACTGTCATTTCGACAAGAGATAATTATTTCCAGCTATACAAGACACTATTTAAAGAGAATATTATATTGTCATGGCCTTTTACATCCTGTGATCAATGACAATGAGAAAATTATAAAATGATTAATAATATTTGAAAAACTATTTGAAAAGGCTTGAAAAAATTACTTTGGACAACAAATGTACCTGCAATTATAGAATCACCAATAAGCAAAAAAAAAAAAAAAAAAAAATTTACCTGGAGGTGGTTGTGGCGCGTAATCATGTTCCTCAACTTGAATGGATTTATTAGGTGCAGCTTCTACCACCGGCTGCTCCTGAACACGAACGTCCACTCCAAGTCGCAAGGCAGTTCTCTCAAAAGCTGACAGCCTTCGAGGGGGTGCATTGAAATTTTTCCGCTGAAAAAGACTGGGAATGCAACCAACTTTCAGCCACGAACTTCCTGGAACGTAATCGGCAGCGGTAAAATGCTGACTACAGGCATATGTGCTACCTCTCCGAATTAAGAAAGTAGACCCTTCCTCTCGTCTTATAGTGACAATCCATTTCTTTTTGTGGTCTTCATTTAAAGGAAACCCGTGAAAACTCAAATATGGTTGTTTTTGTTTAGAATTAGTGGACTGACAATGAATCCGCCATTGTTACCGGAAGTAACTTTACCCTGCGTTGGGGAATGCTGGAAACACAAAACCTGGAAGTGTGAAAAAGGCTAATCCGTATGTGGCGAGTAGGACTTTTACCGGCAACGCCACCCGGGGAATTTCACCCCGAGAATAGGATTTAACTAACTCAATAGTTAAACCACCAAAATACAAAAAGCACACAGGTTTGAATTATGCATAAAGCCAGAGACGTAGTTCCGATACAAGACAATTTTATTCATACAATTACTAAAATACAAGTATAAGATACCATGCAGAGAGAGAACAGTCAATTATTGGGGAGGGAAATCAATAAATAAACCGAAAATAAATGAAAAAAATAACTTCAGTCTAAGACAATTCTAGGCAGCAAAGGGGACTTAATAGCTGCCTAGAGCCCAACAAAAAGAACCAAAGTTTAACAAATCAAAATTTCAGCAAAAATGAAAATCTTTATCAAAACTTAAAGAAATATAAATTAACCAAAATAATCACTTAATCATAAATATAACAAAACCCCATAAACATAGACCCCAATCTCCACACACATTAAGGAGCACAGTCAGTCCAAAAGATAGGCAAAGCTATCATCTGTGTCACCAATCACTCAAATACAGCCCTGCCAGACACCCAATTGGGCAACAGGTCCTGGTGCTGGAAGGCACGTAGCGGCGTTCAGAGCTTGGAGTGAGCTCCTGTAGCTATAACTGGTTAAGCAGTCTACAGTTAAAACAATAGTTGAGACAAAACAGCAGCGTGACAAGGAAAGGAGGGGCTGGTGCAGATACCAGCGCAAGCGAAGCGGTTTACAACCCCATCAAGGAGCCTCACACCAATAGTGATGATAGTACAGCTACACAGAGCCAGCAGCAAAACTCAACCCGGTTCCGTCACAGGAATGATTGGGTTTATAAAAGGGAGACACTGTCGAATTACCGTGACTGCACCGCGGCCTCGAAAG
Organism: Carassius carassius; assembly: GCF_963082965.1. NCBI lineage: Eukaryota > Metazoa > Chordata > Actinopteri > Cypriniformes > Cyprinidae > Carassius > Carassius carassius. Next base: position 13,506,881 of record NC_081777.1, on the reverse strand, counting down.
AGTCAAGAGCCAAAATGTGCCTCCGGCCACAAAGAGTAAGGAGTGTCAATAGGGAACCCCTGCCTATATAGCATGCAGCTAAGTCCTGATTGGTCCAGAGAGAGTGTGAGTGTGATTGAAACCACTGCGACCAATCACCCTGTTACAATCAGTGTGATTGAAACCATTGCGACCACTCAACCTGCTACACGTATATTTTCTGAAACGATTACATCATCAGTCCACGTCTCACCCCTAGTCAGACACCACTACGTCACATAACAGCAACAAAACATGAACAAACACTAAACCATTGTCTTTTTAACTAACATTAACACAGATTAGTAAATGTATTGTTCCAGGTTCGTTAGTGTACCTAGTGCAAGATTTATGAGCATAGTCCATGTCTTCTTCTCCATTTTAAGTGTATCTCTGTGGCAGAATTACAACGCCAAATGCTGGTCTTGCATACTACATCGTTTTGTGGTTTCGTGTGGATGCGGATATTTCTTGAGACGGGGAAAAAAAAGATCGGACTGGGGTAAGCTCCTTTTCCGTGTGGATGGGGCAGAAGAAATAACAGGTACTTACGGTATTGGATAGAAATGTAGCGGAGTAAAGAGTACAATATTTGCCTCTCAAATGTACATGAGTAAAGTCATGAGTACTCCCCAAAAATTATACTCGAGTGAAGTACAGATCACTCAAAATTGTACTTAAGTACTGTACTCAAGTAAATGTACTCCGTTACTGTCTGGCTCTGGAGGCAAAATAACAGTAACAATTCATATTCCCACTGCCTCAGTACCTAACAGAGCAAGTCAGATGGCCCTACTCCAAGGTGAGTTCAACAATAATAATACTATTAAGATTATTATTATTAATTTTTTTATTATTATTTGTTGTGGACGTCTGCTTTTTTTCTGCAGTGCAGGATAAAAAGATCAGAACAAGACATGGAATAAATGTAAACAAAAAAATAATACATAAAACAATGTTACTCAAATAAAGTTGTCACTATAATCACTGGTGCACTATCAAACCTGTGTATAACACCTCTTGAATGATAATCAATTCACAAATGATTCACTCCAAATAAACTCAGAAATATCTCTTGACTCAGTTCAAATCAACTCTGAACTGCCTCTTGTGATTCAACAGATATTTAAGTTTTCACACCAAAAGCAGCTCAATTACCTAGTTCAAGTTTTCAGTTATGTTCAGTATATCTCTATATCAGTAAAGAGTTTATGTGTGAATATGTGCAATGTAAGTTTGTTCCAGTCTGTAGCAATGATGAAACTGAATAAATAGCTTGCAATGACTTTGTATGTCTTGAGATGACCTGTAATAATGAAATGAACAGCTGGGGCAGGAAAGTGAGGAGATGTCATTGGGATGGCAGGGTAAAAAAAAAAAAAACACAAGCAAAACTCAGCATCGCCCAGGAAAAACTCAGGAACTTTCTGGAACAAAATGGTGCAGCTCCGCCACAGCATGCACTGACTCGGTCTCTAAAGAAAAGTGTTTCCCAGAAGCAGAACTGATCTTAGTGGATGAACAGTCTCAACAAAAATACTAAAGCACAGTTCATCAATGACTCGGGAACACAGCAAAACTCTCAAAAATGCATACAGTTTGAATGATGCAAAACAACTTACGGCTACAGCAACTAACTATCATGCTCTCAGCCAGTCCTCTCACACTGTTCTCTGTTTGATGATGCAATCAGCCGAACTTCTTTAACACCACAGTGTGAGACTGGAGACAGAGTTGTTGATGTTTACCCAGACAGCAAGCAATGTTGGCCCAGATCTGGCCCACATGGATTTCACATGGGCCAGATGTGGCCCGGATCTGGCCCAACACTATGTTGGCTACTAATGCAAAAAAACAAAAACAAATGCTCTCTTTTCTGCTTCTTCCCAGATGTCTTTGCATCTCCCTCGAACATACTGAAAATAGGCCAAACTCAAAATAAAAGTAACTTAAAAAAATACCTAGGACTTCCGGTTTGGCTCGAAAAAAGATGGCAGCATAGAAGAACGTTCTCCCGACCTTTCAGACGAAAACAGCCCACAGCAACTCGAATTCATAACGACTTTTGCAAAAAGTAAAAATAAGAAGGGGGCTTAAGATGCCAAAAATAAAAAGAAATCTACACAAAGCGAACTACACGAGAGAGATGGAGACGAACACACCTCACCTGCTAGCAGTGCTATGGAGGATAACGAAATACTAACAGACGAAGGTGAACAAGCTAGCAACGCAAGTCTGGACCTTATACTCAGAGAATTGAGGGAATTTAGGAAAGATAATGACGCGCAACTAAAGGGGATCCGAGAAGATATAAATAAGACAAATACGAGAGTGGAAGAGGCTGAGGAAAGGATCAAAGACGCAGAAACTCGAATACAGACTAACGAAGAAGCAGTAACTGAGATGCTTAAACTACATATCGAAATGGACGCTAAGCTGACGGATCTGGAGGGACGGTCCAGAAGAGAAAATATTAGGATACACGGTGTCAAAGAGGGATCAGAAGACGATGCACCATCAATGGTTGTTTTCGTGGAGCGTTTATTAAGGCACAAACTGGAGTTGCCGGAGTCAGCTGAAGTGAGAGTTGAGAGAGCTCACCGCGCTCTCGTGCCAAAGCCACCGCCAAATGCGGCGCCAAGATCCATCGTTGCCAAAATAGCCAGCTACAGAACAAAAGAAGAAATATTAAAATTAGCCTGGCAAAAACGTGGGTTTGAGTACCTTGGTAACAAAGTTAACCTCAATCATGATTATGCACCTGAGGTTTTAAAGCAACGGAAGGAGTATGCGGAGGTGAAATCTGTGTTAAAAGAGAAGAAAATCCGGTTCCAAACTCCATTCCCAGCAAAGATGAGAATATTTTATCCGGAGGGAGCGGTATTATATGGCTTGGTGGAGGAGGCGACTAGCGACTTGGCGAAGAGGGGATTCCCGGTAACGGTCATCAAACGCCCGGAGACGATTATAGAACAAATCCGACACCTAACGTGGAGCACAACAAAAAAGACCAGAGGTCAGATGAGTAAGGATCGGACCCGGGATTACAAGGAGAGACTCCAAACATTCAGACGACAGGAACAGGAGTAAAGACAGGACGTGAAAATTGATATATTGTGGGGACTGACGGTGAGCGTCGTCTTTCTTTTTTTTCTCTCTCCTTCTTATTTTATTTTCCTTTTCTCAAGACGCCCCCGAAGAGATAGTTAAGATGAGACACATAAGGGATTTCTTTGTTTTAAAATCTGGAACTAAGATAAATGTGGCAACAGAAATCATCAAAATGGTCGTGTTCTATCTGTGCTTTGAAAAGAATGGACAGCGGCCGGACAGTGCATGAAGGCCCTCTCGCACTTACAGGTGAGAGAGGCCCTCCTTCAAAGCCCCTCTTTCATCGGGGCTTACACAGGGTCATTTGGATGACCCCACAGTTGGAAGTCAATTTTTTTTTTCTATCTTGTATTTGTTCAAAGGCAATTTAATGTTCTTTTGGCAGCTGTTGTTCTATACAGCTCTAATGTTTATAAAGTGATTGTTTATGTAACGTTATGTTCAGGGAGAATATGGATTGTGCCAGGTTTTGTTATTTCAAAAACATCCAGACAAGCAGACTATGGCTAATGGCAAGATAAAAATTACTTCATATAATGTAAACAGCTTGTTAAATCCTATAAAACGTAATAAGATACTAGCTAAAATGAAAAAAGAACAAACACAAATAGTATATCTACAAGAAACCCACCTAGGTTTGAAGGAACACGAGAAATTGAAAAGAATGGGTTTTACAAGCGTGTTTTCTTCTTCTTATAAATGTGGACGAAGGAGAGGAGTTGCCATCCTTATATCAAGCAAATTATATTTTGAAAAAGTAGTTGAGATAAGTGACAAGGAGGGACGATTTATTTTAGTAAAAGGAAATATCGAGAATAACCCAATAACGCTGCTAAACATATATGCACCACCCGGAAGTGACATCAACTTCTTTAAGAAAGTCGTTAATATGATGGTATCAGAGACAGTAGGCCTACTAATCTGTGGGGGCGATTTAAATATACACTTACAACCAAAACTAGATATTTCCAATGGGAAAGCTCAGAATACAAGTTATTGATCAAGAAAATTAATACATTATTTGAGGAGGTTGGGTTAATTGATATATGGAGAGATTTACATCCCAATCAAAGAGATTACACCCATTACTCCTCACCCCACTCACTATACACGAGAATAGATTATTTTCTAGTATTTGGAAAGGACAAAGATAAAATAAACACATGTGAAATTGGGACAATAGACTTGAGCGACCATGCACCAGTAAATTTGTTATTAGATCTAAACTTGCAACCAAAAATGAATAACTGGAAATTAAATTCAAGTCTGCTTAATGATACACACTTTAAAGAACAGATAAAAAGAGAAATCCGCTTCTACTTGGAAATTAATGACAAAGGAGAGGTATCCCCTCCCATTCTATGGGACACCCTAAAGGCGGTCCTGAGAGGGAAAATCATAGCAATATCCTCCTATAAAAAAAGAAGAGAAATGAGAAATTGGGAGAATTACAAAATAAATTAAAGGAATTAGAGAAAAAACATAAAGAGCGAACAGCACAGCCTCTAATGGAGGAAATCATGAAAATAAGAAACGAAATTAATAATTTGACAACATATGAAATCAAGAAAAATGTGATGTTCCTTAAACAAAGATATTATGAAGGCGGATCCAAATCAATGAAGGTTTTGGCCTGGAAACTTAAAAAGAAAATAGCACAGAACACAATTCATAAAATCAAAGATCCAGTGACTAAAATATCAAAAAACAAACTAAATGAAATTTTGGAAGCCTTTGAAACATTTTATAAGAATCTTTACTCTAAAAAGACAGGAGGCAGCATGGCTGAAATAGATCATTTTTTGGATTCTCTGAAATTACCAGTGTTAGATGAAGAACAGAACAAAATAATGATTGAGGACATAACAGAGAAAGAGCTAAAAATGGCAATAAGTGAACTCAAATCAAATAAATCACCAGGATCAGATGGCTACACGGCAGAGTGGTATAAGGAGTTGAAAGAAGAGCTAATACCAGTAATTCTTCCTACTTTGAACTGGGTTCTAAAGAAAGCACAAACACCACCCAGTTGGAAGGAAGCAATAATATCTGCTATTCCAAAAGAAAATAAAGATAAATTAGAGTGCGGATCATATAGACCTATATCGGTTCTCAACATAGACTATAGGTTATTTACATCCATTACATCCAATTTTTACCTAATCTAATACATAATGACCAAACAGGCTTTATTCGAGAGAGTCAAACGCAAGACAATATACAACGGACACTACAAATTATTAATCACATCCAAAGGAATGAAATAGCAGCTATGGTAATTAGTATTGATGCAGAAAAGGCCTTCGACTCAGTGAATTGGAGTTTTCTTTATCGAGTCTTACATAAATTTGGCCTACAAGAGATCATAATTAAAACAATACAAGCATTATATAATAAACCCAATGCCAGAATTAAGGTAAATGGCAGCTTATCAAATAGTATTATATTGGAAAGGGGCACGAGGCAAGGTTGTGCATGCTCACCACTTCTATTTGCATTGTATCTAGAACCGTTAACCCAATATATAAGACAAAACAAAGAAATAATAGGCATTAACATCCAGGATAAAGAGCACAAATTGGCCTGCTACGCGGACGATATTTTGATCTTTCTCGGTCAACCAACAAAATCCCTACCCAAATTAATGCAATCATTTCAATATTTTGGCAGACTATCAGAATACAAAATTAACATAAATAAAACACAACTGCTTAAATACAACTACAAACCACCAGAGGAAATTAGGAATAAATATGATTTAGTATGGGAAATGGAACATCTTAGATATCTGGGGGTTGAAATACCGAAGGATCTCACAGAACTATTTCAATATAATTATTCACCGATTCAAAAGAAAATTAAAGAGGATATAGAAAGATGGAAGTTAATTCCAAACTTAAGTTTCAGTTCAAGAATAGACTCGATTAAAATGAACATCCTACCAAAATTACTTTATTTATTTAAAACCCTACCGATAGAAATAGACCAAAAAATATTTAATGAATGGGACAAAATGTTGTCCAGATACATCTGGCAAGGTAAGAGACCCCGAATTTAAAACCCTCCAATTGACCAAAGCAAAAGGGTGATGGGGCCTTCCTTCCCTCAGAGATTATTACTGGGCGGCACAATTGAGACCAATGATAAACTGGTGTAATCCATCTTATGATGCTCAGTGGAAAAAAATTGAAGAAGGTCTGATTTCCATCCCCATACAAGCACTTATAGCCGATAGCAGCCTGCAAGAATTCATAAAAAATACAGAAAACCCATGGTTAAAGTTGACACTTAAAATCTGGAAAACATTAATAACAGAATACAAATTAGAGGAGGATACTGTGGTCCTTAAATGGTGTGCATATGATACGCAGTTTATTCCAAATAAATTAGATACGAGATTTAAGGAATGGGCAAATAAAGGAGTAACAGCTATATGTAAGATAATAAAGGATAACACACTCCTTAGTTTTGAACAAATTACAGAGAAATATACTCTAGAGGCACAGGACTTCTATCGATACCTGCAGCTGAGACACTTTATCAGTGACAATTTCAATTATGTATCTGAATCAAGTAATCAGCTGTTAGATATGTTTAAAAGGGCTTATGATGCAAACAAAGATAGGGGTATTATTTCAGGTCTATATAAAGGGCTTATAAACAAGAAAGCACATTCAACCCTATACATCAAAACAAAGTGGGAAAGGGAAGGAGGAATAGATCTATCAGAGGAGGAATGGGAAATAATCTGGAAATATCAATGGAAATGTAGCAGCTCACAGAGTTGGAAGGAGTTTGGCTGGAAGAGCCTGATAAGGTATTTTATTACACCTTATCAAAAATCACACTATAAAGGTAACTCCCCAGCCTGTTGGCGAAATTGTGGAAATATGAATGCAAATCATTATCATGTTTTTTGGGACTGTCAGGTTATTAAAACGTATTGGAAGGAAATACATAAAGCAATTCAAGAAATTTTTGGGAGCCACCTGCCCTTGCAAAGCAAAGTCTTTTTTTTTTTGGACTCATGCCAGATGGATGGACAAAGAGAGACAAACATTTGTTTAGTATTTTATTAGTTGCAGTCAAAAAGGCACTCACAAAAAAATGGCTTTCACAGGAGAGTCCAACATTGAGCAAGTGGATGGACATCACAATGGATATATACAGGATGGAGAAATTAACTGCAGACTTGAACTACAAGAAGGACTTATTTGTTTTACGTTGGAAGAAATGGATAGATTATATAACATCACACAGGCCGGACTTTGATTTGCTTAACCTGGTATGATTATGTCCTGTATATGTAGGAGCAACCATACTTCACTCCCTAAGTGTTCATGTTTTTGTTTTTATTTATTTTATGTTCTTTATTTCTGGAAAACGGACATTCATGTTGACACTTTCTGGTTAATATTTAAGATGGATGTACATGTAACAATTGTTACAGAATGTCAATAAAAACGAAATAAAAAAAATACCTAATTTACATTAAGGGACAGTATTTTAAGATCAACTGACTCAATCAACTCAAAGAGAGCTATCTGTATTCCAGCCAAGACCATAGAGAAATCCTAAGAGGCAATTAAGTGTGGTTTTGGAGGATTTAGCCTCAGGAACCTGATGATCAGGCAATGTTTTCCCAATGACCTACTGTCTACTGAGTTGTGATGTGCTGCTATGGCAGCAATATACACTTTCAAACACCACATTGACTGAGCATATCTGGGGGTCTTCTTAATGAGAAGAACAATACTCAATGAACAGACTCCACTTTAGAAGGTTTTCTAGCCTGATTGTTGGTGGCTGTCATTGCTTGTGATAAGCCACTTAAGTCTGCTGATCTATTTAAGCCCACTAAAATGCTCGAGTGCAGACGATGCAGACACATCATCAATCATCTTAGCATATTTTTATGCATATATATATATATATATATATATATATACATTTTACTTAATGTAGAACGTGTACATTCTGTGTATAGTGTTTAATGTGTAGTGTTAACTGTATGTATGTACATATTGCATATAATGTGTAGTGTTAACTCTAAGTATGTCTAATAGTACACTGTTTGTACTGACTATATGTATGTGCATATTGCACATTTTCACCTGTTGAAGTCTGTATGGTTATATGTTAATTGTTTCTGCAATTTCTGGAGCAAGCTCCCAAGAATTTCACTCACCAAGGCACATGTGCTGTGGTGATGTGACAATAAAAGTGACTAGGCTTGACTTGATTTTTAATGGATAGAGACAGAATGCCAATAGAAAATCAAGAAAAAAAAATTATAAATTAATTTGCATTTCAGTGAGTGTAATAAGTATTTGATTCCCAAGTAAAACATGATTAGTACTTGGTGCAGAAACCCTTGTTAGACATGTTTTGTAGTTGGTCACCAGGTTTGCACACATCTCAGGATGGATTTTGGTACACTCCTCTTTACAGATCTTCTCTAAATCCTGAAGGTTTATTGGCTGTCAATTGGCAACTCGAATTTTCAGCTCCGTCCACAAATTTTCTATAGGATTGAGGTCTGAAGACTGGCTAGGCCCCTCCATGACCTTAATGTGTTTATTTTTTTAGCCAATCCTTTGTTGGCTTGACCCATCCACGACCCATCTTCAGTGTTCTGGCTGGGGGAAGGAGGTTCTCGTCCAAGATTTACAGTACACAGCCCCTGTCCATTTGCCCCTGAGTGCGGTGCCCTATACCCTTAGCAGAAAAACAGCCCCAAAGCATAATGTTATCACCTCCGTTGCTTGACTGTAAGGATCTTGATCTTGGGGTCATAGTCAGCATTTCTCTCCCTCCAAAAACACAGCGAGTCAAGTTAATGCCAAAGAGCTCAATTTTGGTCTCATCTGACACAGCACTTTCTTCCACGCCTTCTCTGAATCATTTAGATGTTTTTGGTGAACTTTAAACGGGCCTGTACATGTGCCTTCTTGAGCAAGGGGACCTTGCAGGTGCTAAATAATATCAGTCCATTGTGGTGTAGTGTGTTATCAATGGTTTGCTTGGTGACTGTGGTCCCAACCAGAGTAATGTGAGCGGAGCACATAGTGGAGCGGTGTAATTTTGACTTGAGTGAGGAGCAGATTTTTTTAAGTCAGAACATCAAGGTTTTCACTTTCTCCAAGAGCGCTCCATCACAAGTACAATTCAAGCCAACGACCAGTAATATAACTGTATATTTAGCAAGAATTTACATATTAAACATATTTAGGTAGCTTGATAAAGAAGGATCACTCAAATCAAAAAGAATGTGAAGGCTATGATGACAGCAATGGACACGTGTTTAGATATAGTTCTCAAGTAATTTCTTCCTTCTAGATATAAATATTTTTAGATGAAAGCATGGTTTAAACAAGTACTACAACACAATTAATCACTCTTTCAATAACGCATTCAAACAAATGTAGCCTAATACAGTGCTAATTCATCTGTATCCGATTTCGTATGAGCAAATATCTGTAAGAAAATCATTGATCCATAGGTAAAAATAACTGATGAAAACGTAGCCTACTGTTATTTTAATCTCAAACACAATTTGCACTGCAAAAATCAGCAATTATACCTTTTAATGCTGACAACCATGTCATGAGGTAGGAAAAAAAGTTTGCACACTATTGTTCCAATAAGCCACTTTAAAACTATCCTGTTATTTTATTTATTTATTTTATAATATACGTTGTGAACATAACTGTGCTATTTCACATACTGAAATACTTCAGATGTGGAGCAAAGGCGGAGTCTTGTTTCTGATCAGTGGAGCAAGGAGCTGGGAAATGGTGAACCCGGAACAGAGCTGGAGCGGAGTGATTATTAAATGCTTGGAGCATGGAGGTGAAACTGTTCACACTCCACTCCGCTCACATTCTTTGGTCCCAACAGCCATAACATCATTAACAAGATCCTTACGTGTAATTCTGGGCTTGTCCCTCCCATTTCCAGGATCATCCTTACCCCATGAGGTGAGATCTTGCATGGAGCTCCAAACCAGGGCCGAATGATGGTTATTTTGTATTTCTTCAATTTCCAAATAATCACACCAACAGTCTCCTTCTCACCAAGTTTCTTTCTGATGGTCTTGTAGCCCATTCCATCCTTGTGCAGATCTACAAACTTGTCTCAAACATCCATGTACAGCTCTTTGGTCTTGCATCAGCAGGGGATCGATTAAATGTTTTCCCCACTGTACATAAAACTGCCTGCCCGCTCTCTCAAAATAACTGTTTTGATCTGATCATCTTAAACGAGTCAGATCATCTGGGTCTGAGTGCAGTTATTAGCATATATACTGTAAACAGATTGGAGGGTAATCCTAATAAACATGCTGCTACAATAAAAACCATCACATTAAAATATATTTTTACCTTCTGCAGTAACAGCATGCCGATCCGTGTTTATCTCAGGACTGTGCCTACAGCAGCGGACAATAGCTTAGCTCGCTCACACAACCATAAATTATATATATATATCAGAATCAGAAAGAGCTTTATTGTCAAGTATGCTTGCACATACAAGAAATTTGTTTTAGTAAAATAAGCTTCCAGTACACAGAGACAACAACAACACACAGACAAAAAACATGTTAGCGATGCAGGGTGATTTTCTGAACCATTTTCCTCACTCTGGATGTATACAGTTCTTGAAGGGTGGCCGGGTGGCGGGGGGACCAATAATCCCTTCAGCAGTCCAAACCATTCTCTGTAGTCTTGTCATGTCTGATTTTGTAGCTGAACCAAACCAGACAGTTATTGAAGTGCACCGGACAGACTCAATGACAGCTGAGTAGAACTGTTTCAGCAGTTCTGTGGCAGTTTATTCATTGTGTTCCTGGCCTGATTGTACAAGACTCTGTCCCCATTCCTGTAGGCATCCTCTTTGGCCTGATGAAGATGTCTGAGTTTTGCTGTAAACCATGGCTTATCATTGTTGAATATTAAATACGTCCTGGTAGGAATGCATATATTCTCACAAAAACTGATACAGGTCTTTAGAGGTTTTACAGGATGTTACAGTCTCTGTGAGTTCGTCCAGATCGGTGGTAGCTGCTTTAAAAACACTCCAATCAGTGAGGTCAAACCAGGTTTTAAAGCCCACTCTGTTTCAATGGTCCATCTCTTTACAGTCTTTACTACAGGTTTAGCAAATTTACGTTTTTGCCTTTAGGTTGGTATAAGATGAACCAGACAGTGATCAGACAGCCCCAAAGCTGCTTGTGGAACAGAGTGATATGTTTTTTGGCAGATTAACTGACATTTTTATAATGAGAGTTTTACTACAAATAGGCTAACACATTAAGCTATGGTTAGTGTTCCATGGTTAATTTATGGTTGCCATGGAAAAGTACAATAACCATGTTTTGTTGTGTTTATTTATTTTTTTTTTTTTGTTTAGTTAATTTTTTTTTGTAGCCTACCATGGTTAATGATGTAATTAAGAGAGCAAGTAAAGGGTTTGTTATAGTTTGATAATAGAGGTAATAATCAGTAATTTATCACACACTGACATTCCAAGCCTCCCATTTAAAGCTGATTCACATGATTCTTGGCACCCGTTAATCAAATCTTTTTTTGAATCAACTCTCTGTTCTTACCCCTCCCCTGCAGCTGTAGTTTGAATTTGCGCATTTAAAACCATTCTGGTTTTGAGCTATTTGTTCCTGTTTCAGTGGCCTTCAATCAGCACCCGGTCACAGCGTCCAGAGAGATTTATATCACAAGAAAGTAAGAAAGAATTTACAGAAACATTTTAAATAAGCTATGTATAGATATAGCTATTTACCTTAATGTTAAGTGTTAAGTGTTTTAATGGATATATTTCAGTGGGTTTATGTTGGAAAATTAGTCTTGATATCTTGGTAAACTGTTAACTGGTAACGTAGACTAACCATGCTCTGTACACAATGATGTTCCATACATGTGACATTTTAGCGCCGATTGCTGAATAAATCATTCCAGGTCATACATAAACTATATATCTGTGTTATCCTTATGTCTCCCTCTTTCACCCCCGAGACAGAGACCCATCCACTGTTTGTTTCAGTAAGATTTTAGAAAGTTTGCTAGGTGTGCCCACTGCACTTGAAAAAGGATGGTGGACAAGTTATACTTCAAGACTGCAGCTTGGGAGGTAAGACAACTAGAGCAGCAAAAATGTACATCTATGTTTTCCACAGTCCTACAGCCTTTATGAAATGAACTTATGTTATCACAAATTGTTAAATATATGACCTTTTGTTGAATAAATGCTTTGAATTGGGAATTTATAAACATTGATTGACACCACACTCACCTGAGACAGGCAGCAGAGAGTTTTCACATTGGTTGTGCTTTTATTTTCTTTTTCTTTTTTTAATCAGCAAATAATATGCAAAAAAGTCCATTAATCAATACCATTGCCAAATTTTAAGACAAAAAACATTTGAGAACCAATCAACAAAAGAAACAATGTTGAAATACAATTCTGAAACATCTTTTCAATTCAATTCAATTCAAGTTTATTTGTATAGCGCTTTTTACAATACAAATCTTTACAAAGCAACTTTACAGAAAATTATGTTTCTACAATATTTAGTAGTAGCTAGTAGTTCGTGCACGTTTGACAGGATTTTAGAAAAAAATAAATAAATAATAATAATACAAGACGTAGTCAGCTAGACGATGAACTATCAATATTATTAATTAATAGTTATTATATGATGCAGTCACACATGTAACAATAATTGTTAGTTCTGTTTGTTGATTCAAGGTTAGGATCATCTGGGGTCCTCTGAGGGTCAGCATCATCTCTTCTCAGCTGTTCTGGATCCAGGCTGGAGCTTGTGTAAATCCTAGTTACCACTGGATGTAAATCCCGTGGCAAAACAGAAACAAAATAGAGACATCATTAGCATAGCTGCTGATCCAACAAAGTAAAATTAGTTTAACCCAAGCTAAAGAATAAAAATGCATATTTGATCAGATGCAACTACACTCACAATTTAAAAGATACATTATTCGTATGCTTGACGAAAGAGATGTGTTTTTAATCTAGATTTAAACAGAGAGAGTGTGTCTGAACCCCGAACATTATCAGGAAGGCTATTCCAGAGTTTGGGAGCCAAATGTGAGAAAGCTCTACCTCCTTTATTGGACTTTGCTATCCTAGGAACTACCAAAAGGCGTTTTGTGACCTTAGGGTGCGTGATGGATTGTAGCGTGGTAGAAGGCTAGTTAGGTACGCAGGAGCTAAACCATTTAGGGCCTTATAGGTAAGTAATGATAATTTGTAACTGATACGGAACTTAATAGGTAGCCAGTGCAGAGACTGTAAAATTGGGGTAATATGATCATATTTTCTTGACCTCGTAAGGACTCTAGCTGCTGCATTTTGGACTACCTGTAGCTTGTTTATTGACGAAGCAGGACAACCACCTAGAAGTGCATTACAATAGTCCAGTCTAGAGGTCATGATAACATGTTTCGTAGCTTGGCAATGTTTCTAAGAAGGAAGAATGCAGTTTTTGTAACATTGGAAATATGATTTTCAAAAGACAAATTGCTGTCTAATAAAACACCCAGATTTCTGACTGTAGAGGAAGTAACAGTACATCCGTCTAGCTGCAGATTGTAATCTACAAGATTCTGTGTGGTGTTTTTTGGTCCAATAATTAATACCTCTGTCTTATCCGAATTCAGTTGGAAAAAATTATTTGTCATCCAATCTTTTACATTTTTAACACACTCTGTTAGCTTAGATAATTGGGAAGTTTCATCTGGTCTCGTTGAGATATATAGCTGAGTATCATCAGCATAACAGTGGAAGCTAATTCCGTATTTTCTAATAATATTACCAAGGGGCAACATGTATATTGAAAATAGAAGGGGACCTAGGATGGATCCTTGTGGCACTCCATATTTTACTGATGATAAATGAGATGACACCCCATTTAAGTAAACAAAATGGTAGCGATCGGACAGGTAGGATCTAAACCATCTTAGAGCCTGCCCTTGAATACCAGTATAGTTTTGTAATTGATCTATGAGTATGTCATGATCTATGGTGTCGAACGCAGCACTAAGATCAAGTAAGACTAGAAATGAGATGCAGCCTTGATCTGACGCAAGGAGCAGGTCATTTGTAATTTTAACAAGTGCAGTTTCTGTGCTATGGTGGGGCCTAAAACCTGACTGAAATTCTTTATACAGATAATTTTTATGCAGGAAGGTGCTCAATTGAGCAGACACAACTTTTTCTAAAATTTTAGACATAAATGGAAGATTTTCAAACAAGATGGGACAAAAATCTATTGTTTCCAGGATTAATTTCATCCAATTACAGCTGTAATTTTTAAAGTTCAATCCAATTTGACGAATACTTTAGAAAAGAAAAAATTAACTACCATCCAAAAAATGTGGATAAACAAAAATGTAAGGTAACTTTCTCTAGCATCTTGTTCTTGAGGGCTTGTACCTTTGGTGAAAGTTTTTGTCCATCCAAGTTAAAAAAACACTTTCTGGATGACCTCAAATGTAGCTTTGAGTTCTCTTTGGTAGCTGAGGTTCAAGGCATAAGTAAGTCCAAACAGCATGGCCGCTGCTACAGCTACGTTCTTCAAAGAGCAGAGAACCTCAGTCCCTTCAATCAAGGTTCCAACATCCACAGGCTTATCACCTGATTGTTGTCCTTCGCATCGGACGATGTAGATCCCTATTACCATCTGCTCTATGGCTTCTTTGGCATTCACTCAGTCACAATCCTGTGCAAAACAATTAAAATGTGTTTCATTTGTAGAACATCTATCTTTAATAATGACAGTAGGTGCAACTGTTCACAATGCTCACGGTTCAATTCGTATCACAGTTTTAGGGTCACGGTTTTGGTAAGGTTCAGTATGTGCTATGTTCATGGAAAATAGGACTACTGTCAAATAAAAATTAAGAAAATAAGAACAAATAATCAAACTACAATCAACATTACAAATAAATACAATAGAGCAAAGATTCAAATAAACAGTGCATTTCAGTGTTTTTCAGGTATCTAATAACAGTTTTTTAGGTACAGAAAATGGATAAAGTAATCAAATACAAAATAACAGTGCTTATTATCTTCACTGAATAGTCAAAAGTTAAATATTAATATTAATGTTACAAAAGCAATTCAGTCAAGAGCAATGAGTGATTCCTTTGTCATTTGTTGTTTGATTTAACATTAAAAATGCAGGCAGCAGGAACAGTTTTTTTTTTTTCACGATCCAGTACATACTGTTACACATGAAATATCTTTCTCAACTAATATACGTTCACTTAAGACATAACAGACTATGTTTGTTAGGATACTCGCCAAGATGGGCATGTTGACAACTTTTGAATAAATTTGGCCGCTGAAGCACAAGAAAAAAAAGCCATCTGTTTGGACACCCCCTCCCCTCCCTGTACAGCCCGTGTGTGACCTTACGTGTGTGACCTTATGAACCTAAGAAGGAATTTTGGTGGGAGGGAAAAGTGTTTTTGTGTGAGGGAGAACTCAGTATTTGCGAGTTCACACACAAATCTTCTCACTGTTCTCTTTTGCATCTTGCTCCTGAATGTTTAAGTTAGAGTTTAGTTTAAACAAAGATAGCAACTGCGTACATGAATGGACATTAGAGCAGCATTTGGCACTCGCATTGAACAAAGTTTACAAAGAGTGACTGTTTTGTCCACGCTTTTTGATTATCGTTGTTGTACCATTTTGGAAAGCCAGAATGCACTCATTAAATGTATGTTTCAGTGTGACTGAAACATACATTTATATGAACTCTGTCAGTTTTCCACTATTTTAAACAAACCATATTAGCCAACAGATCCGTCGTCATTCGAGGTGGACCGTGGTGCAGGTGTGTGCCGAACCATAAGTGGAGAACGTACGGTTTGATTTTTTACAGGGAACCATTGCATCCCTAGTAAACATGAAACCTGTAACAAGCGTACAAAACATAACTTAAACATATGAAAGTGAAGAAGAGAAAAGCATTTGCTTACATTGTACTCCTTGAACAGCTGTACATGGTCCTCATTTAAGTATACACAGTGCTTTGAGGATGCATTCTCTTTGCATGTCTATGATGTTATTCTGGAAAAAAATGCACAAAAACATTGATTATTTGACCATAGCATATCGATAACCAAGTATAACAGTACATAAAATCTGTAAGAATGTTCACCCATGTTCATTTGACCATAGCATATCGATAACCAAGTATAACAGTACATAAAATCTGTAAGAATGTTCACCCAATAATAAATATTATGTCTTTAATTACTCACCCACATGTCACTCTGTAAGACTTTCGTTCATCTTTGGATCACAAATAAAGATCTTTTTGATGAATTATGAAAGCTTTCTGTGCCTCCATAAACAGCTATGCAACTGACACATTTGATGCTTCAAAAAGTTCATAAAGAGATCATAAAACTAATACATATGAATTGAGCAGTTTAGTAAAATTTTTAGTGATTTTCTCAATCACTTTATATTATGAACAGATTTTATTTAGGTTTTTATTCACATAAAAATTTATTAACTCACACATCAGTTGTGGGAAACGGAAGCTCAAGCATGTGCGAACCAATGAGGTTAATTTTTGTGTGAGCTTCCGTTTTTGGGCATCAAGCAGGTTTGGTTGACTTTCCATTTATGTTCGCTGATCAATGTTTATCCGCAAGTAAAAGCCTAAATTAAATCTGTTCATCATACTTTCAAACATCGAACTTATTAATGCAACAAAGTCTCAGTTGTGTCACTGTTTATAAAAGGACAGAAATCTTTGTGTGGAACGACATGAGGGTGAGTAATTAATGACAGAATAAAAATTTTTGGCACACAAAAATGAACCTCATTTATATATTACATTTATATATTTTTCATCATGTGAAAATGTAGACTAAAACCCGAGCATGTGATGCGGTTAATTAAACTCTTGTAAAACCTGTAAAATAATATATATATATATATATATATATATATATATATATATATATATATGAAATTAAATGGCTATCTAGTAAAACAACTATGAATTGTAAGAAATGACTGAATTACATTATGCATTTTAAATTGGCTATCAAAACATAAATATGTCCAAGCACACACTAATGAAACACTTTAAACTTTCCTTTATTACAGTAATAATAAGCAAATTTTTTAAGAACATTACTTCATACAACTTACCACGTGAAAAAGTAGACTAAAACCCGAGCATGTGATGTGGTTAATTAAACTCTTGTAAAACCTGTAAAATAATAATTAAAAATAATTAAAAAAAAAAAAAAAAAAAAAAATATATATATATATATATATATATATAGCATGAGATGTAGGGCATTCAATTAAACTATGATTGTGTTATTATTTCCAAAATAAGGTTTAGTGTTGCTACACAAACAGTTCTGAAGAAAATAGGCCACCCTGCTCTACCTAAAACGAAGCTGATTAATGTCGCATTTTCCTGTGCAATATGCATTGTAATTGAAATCAATATAAAATCTGAATACTGCCCCGGAAAACAAGTTAGATCATTGTATTTAATACAAATAAAGATTAATTTGTGTCTTTAAATCATGCTTTAAATACAGCTCATTTAATTACAGCAACTGTGACAATAATAAAGGATAATACAATAACGTGTAGTAGCAATTACAACAGACAACACAGTGATAAGTTTTAATTATAAATATCACGTTTAAGATCATAAATATAAAACATTACGAATTTGAACATGTAACAGGAGTTAGGGAATCACTTACAGTCACAGTATTTATCTGTGCATCCACTGTCTTGACCATCGTCAAATGACATGGGCCTAGTGCCCATGTGCTCTGTACTGTAACACCGCCTGGTTGCAGTTGATTTACATCAAGCATATAATTGTATTTACATTGACATCGTTGTTTGTTAATTCGTTTTTTACATTAATTCGCAGTGTTCTTGACTGTACTTGTACAGAAACATCACCTACAGCACGCTCAACAATAGTCGCCCGAATGAAATGCCCATATAAGTTATATGTAAACTGAAACAATCTAGCAAAATAACGCTTACAACATGAGTTAGAACTAAACGACTAACTTACCACATTAATGTTCAATTATGTAATGTTACATACATGCAGGGGTTTATATCGATTTACCATGTTTCATCGAGTATGAACATGTGACTAATAGAGTAGTTCAAATATTCCAATAAGCGGTCAAATATCCGCTTAATGTTGAATTCTGACTGATTGAAAAAAATTTTACTCTCTGTCAGCACAATGCAGACAAAGATGATAAAGGATTTTTGAACTTACCAATTCTACAGCATTCCACCATAGACTGGACTCACGTCATGCCCGCGGTAACTGACGAGGTCACGTGGACTTCCTGTCATCAGCGCATGCGCAAAAGTAGATTTTTCTTTTTTTTTTTTTGGAGTGTAGAGGTATGGAAGCTTGTTTCCGCCACAGAAAAAAAAATAATAATAATTGCGACTTTTTATCTCACAATTCTGACTTTTTTCCCCACAATTCTGACTTTTTTCCCACAATTGCGAGAAGTGAAGACCGAATTGTGAGAAAAAAAAGTCTGAATTGCGAGATATAAAGTCGCAATTGCGAGATATAAAGTCAGAATTGCGAGATATAAAGTCGCAATTGCGAGATATAAAGTCAGAATTGCGAGATATAAAGTCAGAATTGCGATTTATAAAGTCAGAATTGCGAGATATAAAGTCAGAATTGTGAGATATAAAGTCGCAATTGCGAGATATAAAGTCAGAATTGCGAGATATAAAGTCAGAATTGCAAGTTATAAAGTCAGAATTGCGAGATATAAAGTCAGAATTCTGACTTTTTTTTTGGCGCAACTGATGTTAACTTTGACCTTCTCGCACCCTAGGAAGCCACGAGCATAGAGGCCATGAGATACCACACAATAGTCTCTTCCTTTTCACCGTCAATGACAGAGCTTTGCAGGACATTTTCCGGCAACAAGGTTCGATCATACTTATTCTTTGGCATGCTAATCATTTACCAAACGATCAGCATGTTTTAATAAAATACGTTGGGCAAGTATTAAATGTTACTTTTGGTAACGTGTGCGTGCTAAGTCTGTCTATTACGTAGACTAATCTTCTTGCATGTTAAGTGTTGATTTTATGTTTGCAAAGAACCAAAACTGTTTTGCATCAGCACAGGAGCTTGCTTTGTTATGCAAAGCATATTGACCATAAAGATACAGATATTTGGTTTTATGGCTTACCTACTATAGACTTAATATTGGCCAACCAGCCTCAGTTTGATCTCGTTATTAATTTCCATTTAACTATCATTACAGAATGGACGAGTTTATCTTTTTTCTGAGAGAGAGGAACATTCCAGAAACCACCATAAAAAGGCTGGAGGAGGACAAGGTAATATTGAACAAATTAATTAACCTACTGAAAAATTAAAGGAATAGTTCACCCAAAAATGAAAATTTTCATTATTTGGAGGAAGTGACCACTTACCATTTAGACCTACTTACAAATTTATTTCTTACTGAGATTATTTAATGTTTATTTTATAAAATGTGTAAGGCTGGAAACTTATGCTGCTATTTTTGAACCAATAATTGGAACAAAGGGCAGTTGATGTGTATAATTCAAATATTTATCTGACTCCATTAAAGTTTTTGTTACTCTTTAACCTCGTATTCTGTAAAGGTAAAGATCTTTCTTAGATCTGATAGGAAAATGTAGGATTTAACCTGAACGTTTGGATAACGAAACATATAATCACTTTAGCTTTCAACATAATCAGTGATAAAAGGAAAGTTTCTCAAAGCCTTTAAGGCAGGCAACTTATTTATTAAGTTACATGTTTAAATACACAGACAGTGGAATGGAACAACATATTGTATAGAAAATTAGTAGTAACAAATAAAGCACCGTCGTGCAGAAGAGGCTGTGAAAGCCTCTCTTGTAGTATGAGGTTAAGCACCGGTGTGCGGGGGTGGCAGGGTTAAAGCCTTCCTCCAAGATCAACAGTTACCTTTACTTCTTATACCCTGAGCAAAGCATTGTTAAACATAAGAGGATTACATCGAACCCAACCTACAGGAAACCAAAAGATGAAGCAAATAGACCCCTTAAAAGTTTTAAACATTGCAACGTCTCTGGGCGGGGCTTAGCTGGAGGCAAAAAGAGGCGCGGACGCAATGTTGACAAGCGTAAACTAGCATGTTTTAGGAGAGATTTATTAAACATGGATGCAGAAGAAGGTTCGTAACTGTCCGAATATGTACAGTCACTGACTCTGTGGGACCGTGACAGCTATTTTTGTAAATTAACTCTCGCAGATGGAAGCAGGCTACCTGACCCGTCTGCCATACGGCCATATGAATTACTTTTGAGTGGTTTGGGGAATTTTGTCAAGGTATATTTTCTAATGAAACCTATTGCTGGGCTAACTATGATTAGCAATGTGTATTATTTTAAGAGACCTTTCAAAGGATGGCACACACATCTATCGCTGTATGTTTGTTTAACATTTAAACTAGCTAGTGCGCTGAAGGTTGGCGACTTTTCACCTATAAAACAGAAACTTGCTGATTTACTAGATAAAACCAACACACCAGTTCATATGCATAGATTATTTTTCCTGATATGAAGTGTGCACTGCAAACACGATCATTATTTATTATCATCTCTGTCCAGTCTGTACGCTGTATTGCATTCAACCACAATTGTCTTCTTGATTTCTGTGAAGGAATGTCTGCCGGGATCCGGTAAAACTTTAGTTTTTAAACAAAATTGCTGTTCCTTCTATTCTGGCAGCCAAAAACACAACAAGAAGACATTTTAAAGTCAAAACCTCAAACTTCTGCCTTAGTTCTGCCTTATGTTTTGCCTCCAGCTAGAGCGGTGACGTCACAGTGACGTAGGTGATTAAGGGGTCTATAGGTGGAGATCAAGATTGGGAGAAGAACATGAACATTCTACTCAATGCATGTTTAACCAATAGTACCTAGATTGTACATTAGGACACTTTAATATCTCTATTAAGTTCACCACCATACATTTCAGTTTATAGTCTGTCAGATGAGACCAAACATGGCATAGTTACATATTAGAACACCGTAAACAGTATGTAGTTGAAAGCAAATGGTAAAGATGTGTCATTGATTTGCAAATGACTCTGTCTCTCCCGACAGAACCATCCTGTGCCTGGAGTGTCCCAACAGTCCTGAATCAGCATATTGATGAAATCCCTTGCACTAGATAGGCATTAGCATACTGTGATGATGAAGGCCATTGTGCCACATTTAATTCATATTTTTAAGTACTAGAGCAGTAAAGAGTTCTGCCAATATTTGCTGAGCCCTACAATGTGTAGAATATTACATTAAAACAAACGTAGGCTTATCTAGAACATATGTGGGCTCAATATATATATATATATATATATATATATATATATATATATATATACCTTAAATAAACCTAATATGGAATGTAAAAAAGCCATTTATTTTGTCAATAACAAAACATAAATGTTTCAAAATAGAGATTAATATTTAATATTAAAAGGGTTATGAAATGGAAAATCAAAATGTTATTCACACCTATAAGAGGTTACTATTCAATAAAAACATTCTGCAAGTTTTATACCATCAAAACTAACTTCTCAGTTTAAAATATGAGTTTGTGTTTTCCACCCTTTTGAAGTGCTAGGATAGAATAGTAACTGAAATAGCCCCATTTGAGATGTCACAGTTTTCCTCTGTGTGCCCCTTAAAGGGTTAGTTGACCCAAAAATGAAAGTTCTGTCAGTAATTACTCACCCTCATGTTGTCCTAACCCTGTAAGATTTTTGTTCATCTTCGGAGGACAAGTTAAGATATTTTTGATCTGTCTCACTCTTCCATAAGGTTTCTATGGGATCGATATCTGCCATCCCAAAATAGTCCAAGTGTCTATAGTGGCTCAACCTTCAGTTTATCAATCGACAATAATACTTTTTGTGTGCAAAAACAAACAAAAATAACGACTTTATTCAACTATTCATTTTCTTCAGTGTTGGCCTCTGAGTGAGTTCACATTGTGTAACAGTGCAGCGCCTTTGGGTTCATAAAATAATCATGATTATGATAATTAATTAAAATAATATGATTGTAAATACCAGTTTGCTATCAAGCAGCATAATTTACTGTTTTTCACAGCTAATATAACTGGAAGTTGACAACTCAAAACATTAAAGATAAAGGCAGAACAGTTCTTACATTAAAAATAATGTGGATACTACTGTTGGGAAGTTAATCTATGTAAAAGCACTGCAATTGATTGTAAAAATTCTAAAACAAAGCTATAGGTTTTTTTCTATTGATACTAACAAGCCCTATAGCATGTTCTGCTCAGAAAGGCTTGAATGCTCAATTGTGTGTGAGGCATAATGACTGACAAAAAATATGAAGATAACCCCTGCCTTTTATAACTGATTTTTTTTGGAAAATAGCAACTCAGACTGAAATCTTTTTCTTTTTTTCTTTTTTTTTTTGAGTAAATTATAAAATGTTCCCTTTGTGCGAACAATTTCTTGAAGGCAGTTATATGATAAGTAGGATTATCCCAGACCTAGATGCTTGTATAAATTGTATCAACTTTTTTTGTTTATGTATTGCATAATACTCAAAATGTGTTTATTTGCAGATTGATGTCAGCGTCCTACTGCTAATGACTGATGACCAGATGAGAAGCTATTTTCCTTCATATGGAAACAGACTGGCAGTTTTGGGATTTTGTAGGAGGCAAGAAACTGTGTTAACTTGCAGGAAGTCAAAGCTGTTTGAGCGCCTAAAATCAAAACTGAGCAAAAGACAAAAAACGAACAATTCACAAACTGAAAACCAGACAACTAGAACAAACATTTCTCAGCGTACTGCACGTAAAGTTGAGATTGGGTGGATGCACTATGATGGACAGGGATTTGTTCAAATGAGAGCAAAAAAAGGAAGGGGGACAAGGAAGTTGAGTGTTCCAAAAGACTGGAAAAGGAAAGAACTGATTGAGGAGGCAATTCGTTTGTTTTTCCCAATTGAAAAAAATTCTCTTGGCTCTTTTTTTTTATTTTGAATTGGATCTAACAAATTATCAGGAAGTGCCACTAGATGAAGAAACTACAGTGGGGGAAATGTATAATACATCCAAACTCACAATGATGAGGTTCTACCTCACAACAAAAAAAGATCATTAGGCAAGAGGAAACAGAAAATGGAGTGGACATATTGGATTCAGACACAATAGATGACTTGCACAGAAATAACCAGGATCAAAGTCTTCCCACTTCTTCCAGGAGAATGAATGACTTCTTTCAAGCTTCAGAGCACAGATGTCATTTTTGTGGAAAGTACAGCCAACAATGACGGGTCTCCCTTACATTCCACAGAGGATCAGAATGATGCAGATGATCTGGATGTCCCTTTTCAAAGTTCATCAATGAGGTCATCAATGACCTCACTAGATTATTTGGATGCAAGCGATGTAGTGACATTTTTAACCGGAGACATCACTGGAATAGATGAACAAACCTTAGATGACATTTTGCCTCTGAGCCCAGAACCAATAGTTCCTCACAAGATAATTCTTGTTCATCGCGGACAGATATTTCTGAACTTATTGCACATTTCTGTGATGAAACCCTTGCGCATACACAGAGTGATGTAGAAGTGAATTTGCTCCTCCCAAATGGACAGTTTGAGATGGGCCATGGCGTCGGTGGAGTGTTCAGGGATTGCCTATCAGAATTTTGGCAGGAATTTTATGATCAATGCACACTGGGGAACAATTTTAAAGTTCCTTTTCTTCGGCATGATTTTGGGAAAGAAAAGTGGGAAAGTGTTGCCCGAATAATTCTATTTGGCTGGATGAAAGAGAAGTATCTCCCAATAAAATTTGCACCTGTCATCTTGGAGCAAGCAATTCAAGGATCTGTCAAAAGTGATCTGATTGACAACTTTTTGAAGTATGTCTCAGAAAATGAGTGTGCTGTGTTAGAAAGCTGCAGAACTGACTTCTGTAGTGCAGACCAGGAGGAACTGATCAAGATCTTAGACAACTACAGTTGTCGGAGAATTCCAACAGAAGAAAACTTCATGCAAATTTTGAAAGAACTGGCACACAAGACTCTGATTCAAGAGCCTGCTTATATTCTTGAACAGTGGATGAGCATACTTGGGCCTCTGAGCAAGGACCTTCAGGAAGTTGAATGTGTATTGTGCACTACAACCAACAGTGAGGAAAATTGTGCGATCTCTCAAATTTCCTGAAGCAATGAATGCACACCAAAAGGACATTTCAAAGCATTTGACAGCTTATTTGCGGGAGTGTGATGCAAAACGACTGTCTCTGTTTCTGAGATTCTGTACAGGATCAGATTTGTTTCTAGACAAAACTATAACAGTTGATTTCACAGACCTTAATGGGTTTGAGAGAAGACCAGTGTCACACACTTGTGGCTGTTTCCTGAGGCTTTCAGTACACTATGACAACTACCCAGATTTCCGATCTGAAATGAACAAAATTCTTGAAAGCAATGTCTGGGTAATGGACACAATTTAGTTGCACTGTCACATGAACTAGCAGAAACTATTTATGGCCAGCTCATATAAATGTTATTCTTCATACACTGACATTTATTTTACACATGTTTACATAGAGTAAAACATTCAATTTAATTTGAATGTTATTTAATACAGGTTACACTTAGTTATTACAGGTTATGTTGAACAAACTTTTTCTGAAGATTTATTTTGTTAACTTTCAATAGTGAAAAAATGTCATTATTTAGTTGCAACCGACTGTTAAATTGCGTTAAATTGTACAAGTTGTTCATGTCAGCAGTCAGATAGATGGCTTTGAACTGTTAAAATTAGTGAATGGTTCATTCTTCATATATTTACATTCATGAAAACCCCAAATTCAAAATGAGAATATTGGGAAAAGGTTTTCATAAGCTGTAAGCCATAATCATCGAACTTTTAAATGAATTTCAATAGTGATAGATATCACATTGTTTAGGTGCAACCTACTGTTTACATACAATGTTACATGTTGCCTCTTCAGTCAGATACAGTAGATGGCTTTAAACAGTAATGTGTTCTTAATTTAACTTTGTGCTTGTATACAAATGGGTGTCGCATTATTGTGAACCTTTAGTTCATGCTATAGGTTAAACATTTGAACAGTTTTATAGAAATCGTTTTAATGTGGTTTGTATAATTCTTACTTGTACCACATGTTATTTTTGGTTAACCACTACATAAAATTCCAACACAACCTGCAAACATGGTGCCAATGTTATTTTGTGCATTATAGATGGAGTGAGTTCCACAAGTCAATAAATAATGCACAAAGTTTGAAAGTCTGTCTTTTTTAAAGAATATTCCAATTCTGAACTTTAAAAATATTTCAGTTGTAGCTCTCTATAGAGGCATAAAAAACCTGACAGCCAATGTACCATGTAAAATTATTACAACCATTTAGGTCCATCATGAGTGTTAAATGATTTATATGTTTGGAGCAACGTACCACAACAAGGTTACATATTAATCTAAACACCATAAGAAATTAAATTCCAATAAAAATTTATTTCAAGTATAATACAAATAATTTAAATTTACCTGTAAACACATTTTTGTTCATATTTTCAGTCACCTGCCCTTTTAAAGTCTTCAAAGTCAAGGTTAAACAGAGGAGAAATACATCAATTTGGAACAGTTTCAAGACAAATACATTAGTTTTGAAGTTCAAAACATTGTCTTGTACATCGTAAAAGGTTTGCTTTGCTTTGCTTCATTTGCATTCAAGTTATTCCTTGAAGTATTGACAGTATAATGCATCGCAGAAACTTGCAAAATAAGGCAAACTTTTTACAATTGTAAAAAAAATAAATAAATAAGTGTTTTAATTACATCTAGATGCCTCTTATTCTGATAGTTGTGCTTTTGACATGTTATAACTCTGAAAAATAAGCAGAAAACAAGATCTCAATTTGACAGCATGCTGGCAGCACTAGTGAAGCCGTCAATACTCTCTGAATGGTTGTGAACTGTAATAAAATGGGGGAAAAATAGTTACATTAAATATTTAAGGGACAACTTTAAATGTTACTCTTGAGTGTCAGTGTAACAACATCATTTAAGATAAATGCAAACGGAATAAGAGAAAGATTATGTTTACGTCATACGTCAATTAGTATATTTATGACATGATCACTTTGTACTTAAGCTCTGCATGCCTAATGTGTTTTCTCTCTAAATGAATGCTCACATATAATATAATATAATATAATATAATATAATATAATATAATATAATATAATATAATATAGCCAAATGACAAATAAAGCTGTTCTCATTTCCTATCTTTTTTTTCTGACAAGAACGAGTAGCTATGATATAGTGAATGACTACATTTTTTTATAGGCCTATGTGGAAAATTATCTAAATTAATAGTGGAGTTCGGGAACCGGATGAACTAAAGCTCTGTGAGAGTAAGTATTACAATTATTAAGCACAAGAAAAGAAAGGAAATTAAAATGGTTAAAAAATTATTTAAATATAAAACAAAACAAAAGCAGATAAGTGGTATGTCCATGGAAGCCATGCGCTCAACAGATGAAAGAGCTGCTGCTCCTCTCAGCCATTGACTGAACAAAGTAGATGCAGCTAAAGAGAGTGACAGCGGGTAGAAAGCAAGACCTCGCGCACACAGGACAATATTGGCAACATTTGAAGGTTACGGAGGTTTGTCCAATAAGTTGGTAGAGTAGTCGCTGAAAAGTCCGAAAAGTCGGTCTGAAAAGTCGCTAAATTGGCAACACTGGCAGCAAGCAGACCTAAGTGAGATGGCTTGCACGCTTATTGGCTGCTCTGCGGCAACTACTGCAACCTACGAAGAGGCAGCAGAGATGTAAGAGCCAGTGAGGGCGCTTGGTGCTCATTCTACGTCACAGCCCGCCAAAATGGGTGTGGCTTATAGCTATAAAGATAAGCTTACCATAGGTTCCCTGGTTTTCACCGACTAAAGCAATCCCAGATCAGAGGATACAGCATGGCAGGTTATGCAATACTCGTTCCCTCATCTCAGAGAACCGAGGTTATGTTAGTAACTGAGACGTTCCCTTTCAAGAGTACTCTCGTATTGCTTAAGCTGGCCTACGCTAAGGGAACCCAATGTAAAGCGCCATGCATGCTCAATTACCGTCCACCAATATCCCAGGGTACGTGCCTGGAGCTTATAGGAAGAGAAGTAATAATAATAATACCTCAGGCTAACACATTAGTGAATACAGGAATATGTAGGGAAGGACCAGTAGGGCCAACTCATGAATGTGCAATATATATGAAAAAAGTACATTGCTTAACAAAGTAAAAAAACAGCTGAGCCGGACGAAGACCGAAGTGACCTGAAAGCCATGCATGAGATGGAACTTGAGTCTTCAACCAGTACTGGAGGGGGCGCATATAATCAACTAGTCGTGGAGATCAGTATTTGCATACGTTGTTGTCTTAGGGGGGCTATCGCCACGTCCATGGACCTCGCAAACGTGCAAGGTGCTAGAGACAGGCCAAACGGAAGGACAGTGTACTGATAAGCTTGACCCGATTCGAAGGCGAATCTCAAGAATGGCCTGTGACGGGGTGCTATCTGTATCTGAAAGTATGTGTCTTTCAGATCCACTGAGATAAACCAATCCCCTGGGTGAAGGATTTGTTTGGTTGTCAGCATTTTGAACGCACGTAGCATAATCACTCTGTTCAAATGTCTGAGATCCAGGATGAATCTGAGACCGACATCCTTTTTGGGAACTAGAAAATAACGACTGTAAAAACAAGTCTCGCTCTGTATTGGCGGAACGGTTTCTATAGCCCCTTTTCATTTCACTATTTCAGCGTGCAGTAAATGTGATACTTCGCTGTGTGCTAGGGATCTGGTGGCCCGATTGACTTGTGCTTCTTGTTGCACTGGGTTGTGGGCACCTGATCTACATATGTGGCACCCACCACATGAGCAGGGAGGGTGGGGGGGATAGTGGGAATCCTGCATGTGTTAGTGACACTGAATGGGCAGTGTTTATGCTGAGCACTGTGTAGCGGGCAAAGTGTCGTTGTTGTTATCTTCCCCCTCGGGTCCACCAAACGTGATGGGAGCGGATGGAGACAGGTGAGGGAGAATTAGCCGGTGTGAGCTCGCATGCAGATTGCTCCAGGGCTCTCTACGAATTATGCTTTTTACGGCGCAGCCCGAGAGAGAGTGGCGGGGGAGTGGGATCCTCGCTGAAGGAAGCTAATCAAGCCTGCAGGGTCGACAAGGCCATTACCTCGCATTATGGGCAGCCGAATCACAGGCAGGAAACACAGAGGATGTGAATATCCCCGCCGGCGATGGGGGCTCTGCACAAGCCGCAGGTGTCGAGGGGCATTTGGAACAACACCTGCTAAAAATTTGCTCTTTTACAGGAAATATGTGTGACCCGACAGCGAGCACACACACGTGCAGAAAGGATATAACATGCCGGATGGCACAGCGGGCGGGAGACGGCAAGGTGAAGGCGGCATAGGGGAAACCAGATGCCAGCATGCAGTCAGTAGCTCATCCCGCTGAGTACTGTTTCGATGGCACAAAGCTTCTTCTGGATTCCAGCGAAGAGTACCTTATGCTGAAGGAGAAAAAATCAGGGAACCTATGGTGAGCGGGTCTTTTATAGCTATAAGCCACTCCCCTTTTGGCGGGCTGTGACGCAGAATGAGTGCCAAGCGCCCTCATTGGCTATTATGTCTCAGCCACCTCTCCATAGGTTTGCTGCAGCACTGCATTTTACATTAGAGGAAAATTATCAGGATAATTTTTACTTCAATATTCTCGAGAAAAGGAGTTTCCCGTAGTATAAGCAAGCTTACGCAATAAGAGAGTACTCTCGAAAGGGAACTCTAAATTTATGGGCAGATGGTAGATTTAAAAATTGGGATTTCCTACTAGGCAAAGACAATAATAATGAAGACTTGCTTTTAATTAGCACAGCCAGCCAGTTAGAGGCAAATACCTTTCCTAGCAGAACTCTGCAAATGTTGTTCTTCTTACCTCAGAGTGAAACCAACCAGTGGGCATGTGCCACTCCGATGCCCCCGTCCAGTGGTCCAAAGTTGCTGGGGTAGGAAGAGTAACTTGGTGAAAGGCTACAATTCAAAACCTACAGACGGATGTAAATTTCACATTTTCAAAAATTTGCTAAGTTTTACACCAATTTAAATATTTTGGTCATCTGAAATACTAGAACAATTGAAACAATACCTCTACATAGCTTATAATGATGTTTATTAATTTATTGTGGTGAATCTAGTCCTCATTGTCCAGTCCTTGAAGGATCAATTCACGAAGCTGGAGGTAAAGGTCTGTTATTTTTTAAACATCATCGGACATGACAAGGTTATGCTCAGTCATGAGTTCTACACACAGTTGAAAGACATCCTCATCAAAAGGGTAGTCTTTAAATAAACACTCCTCTTGGCAAATATTCAGTTTTGCTTGTTCAGTTGGATGCAAGAAATTCTGCACTCCATATAAGCTGGGAACAGCATACATTATTGAAGGACGACCACTGGGAGCCTGTGGGTTGTGAGTTGGCCGTATCCTGTGGCAGTTCCAGGCACTGACCGTTTCATCAAGTTCTTCCTTCATAAAAGAAAGGAAATATATATATAGATGCAAAAGCCTCTAAAGGCAATAGAATATATAGATAGAATGATAATTTTTATCAAGCTCGTATATTTAAGTTTAGTAATTTCACTTAAATAACAATTAATAGGTATAATTTTCATTGCCAATTAACTGAAATTACTGAGCGTAAGTATACAAGCTTGATAAAATTTTTAGAAAATTTCAGGTGGCACTTAGAGGCTTTTGCATCTAAACTCTTAATATATATATATATATATATATATATATATATATATATATACAGTACATTAAATGCAGGCTTGATGAGCAGAAGAAACTTCTTTCAAAAACATTAAAAATAGTAATGTTTCCAAACTTTTGGTCTGTCTTGTCAAACGATTTAACAAAATTGCACATTATATGTAAGTAAATAATATTAAGATATAATCCAAATTCAATACTCTCTATAACCACTCTGATAGTGAACAAAATTTGTTACCTGTATTAAATGTTGGAAGCAAAACTGGATGAGAGATTTATCAATGAAAGTGTCAACAAAGTGTCCATCTTCAAAATAACCTGCAATTACTCGTGGGGCATTGTTTGTTTTGTATGCTTCAAGCCAGATAATTGTTCTGGAAAACCCATCAATGCATCCGTTTATACATATGCCGTAAGGTTTTAATTTATCATACCCGTCAATATGCCAAACATAATTTGGCCCGCGGCTGTTATATACGCATCGGCGTAAACGGCCATGAGCACGTAGATCATCTCCTTGTCCATCTAACAGTCGCATCAACTGACGGACAGTTTCTCTGTCTGTAATAATTCCGGACATCCAACATTTCTGGTGCATCCACCGATACCCATGGTGTCGTCCCGATGTCTGAAGCTGCTGGTGTATAAAATGTGCCACTTCAGCTTCGTCAGTTTTATTGCGTCTCCGCCACAACTGATTCCTGCATTAAAGTTCTCTCAAGAGTCCGGAGACTTAGCTTTATGTTGTGTGATTCCTCTAGTAAAACCAAGATTTCTCTATTTGTGAAACCGAGCCGAAAATAATCCTCTATAATTTTTTCGATTCTATTATGCTATTGCAATCCAAGTTCCAACCGTGCGTTCACATGACAATCTGGTGATGGCAATAACAGGAAATGCTAGCAAAGTCAGAATTGCGATTTTGTTTCTCAGAATTCGCACTTTATATCTGCAATTCTGACTTTTTTTTTCTCGCAATTTCGACTTTATATCTCACAATTCTGACTTTTTTTCTCACAATTCTGACTTTATATCTCGCAATTGCGACTTTATATCTCACAATTCTGACTTTATATCTCGCAATTCTGACTTTATATCTCACAATTCGGACTTCATAACTCGCATTGTGAGAATAAAAGTCAGAATTGTGAGATAAAAAGTCACAATTATTTATTTTTTTTTTTTTCTGTGGCGGAAACCAGCTTCCATATAGAGGAGACAAAGTGTTGGCAAAAATGTATTTATTGATTAATCCAAGTTGAACCATTTTCAGTGATGAGTCTGACAGCACAAATAAAAAAAAGTGTTATATCCAAGCAAACACAATGGAAAATGACCAAACAATATAAAAAACAATTTGTGGTCCAGCAGAATTCAATCAATTTAAAAATGTTTTTTCATTCTGTCTTTTTTTTTTTGCTGCAGGACACAGACCCAGAAGATACTCACACAAAAGGGATGAAGATGGGGATCTTAACTGTCATTGAAGATTATGTTGCCACCATACATTTAAACCCTAATGTAAGGTGCCTGTCTATAGTTCAAGAGGAGCAAGTTGTGCTTGATAAGGTTCAAGACCTCCCTACAGCTGTTGCTCTTCTATTTGGCTTGATCTATGCCCATAACAAAAGTTATCCGAAAGAACTAATATACACTTTTGAAACAATTCATAAAGTGTTTATTGGCCTTGACCCCCAGTGCGCTGCAAGAGTCCAGTCTTTCAAAAACAAATGGTTAAAGTTCAAGTAGCTGCAGTTCATATGGCTAATCAAACCTGCAAGTGCTGATTTTTTACTTGTTAGTTCAGTAACTGTATAAGAGAGAGTCCAGGTTGCCTTGTCTCCAGAAATTTGATTGATGAGGGTCACAAAAAGCCATCTGTTTGGACACCGGTTTGGAACCCCCCCAAAGTTGTTACAAATTAAATAAAAATAAAACTAGGTTACTGGTTATTTATCTAAAACAACTAAACAAGTCAAAAACTATCAGATTAGTTTGTTAACCCTTGTGCATTGCTCAAATTCACTACCCTTTTGTTATGTTCGGGATGAAAACATCCACTCAATTAAACTGCTGTAAAAATGTGTCAGATTCATATTTTTTCTCTTTTTTTGCATAAATCTGTTAAACTTCAGTCCTGATCAAAACTACCAAATTTTTTTTTTTTTAAATACAAGATTTTAACTCTTTAATTGCCAAGTTCATAAATGATGTCACTGATTTGGGGGGAAAAAACACACAAAATGACTTATTTTCAATATAAAAGAAAAAAATTTATAACAGTATTGGGCATGCCAAAAATTAGTAGCAACATTGGCTTTGATGCATTTTTAGTTTTTGTGCAGCATTAGATTTACATTTTTTTCTCCCTAATTTGTTGTTGGTGGCTGTTTTTGCCCCATTGACTTCCATTATAACGACATTTTTTGATTGCAAAGCCATGACACCATAAAATCATGCATTCTTGATTGTTTGTGGTTTTCCCTTTTGGGAAGAGGTAAAATTTGTTATTTTTACAGTTGATCACTAGGTGGGACCATTAACCCTTTAGATAGGCATGTGCAAAAAAAAAAGGCTTAGTTTCTGGCTTGTATATGGAGTTATATGGAGTAAAACAGCAAATTATAGTGTTTGTGTGTGTGTGTGTGTGACATTCTTGATTGTTGGTGGTTTTCCCTGTTGGGAAGAAGTAACATTTGTTATTTTTACAGTTGGTCACTAGGTGGGACCATTAACCCTTTAGATAGGCCTGTGCAAAAAAAGGCTTAGTTTCTGGCTTGTATATGGAGTTATATGGAGTATAACAGCAAATTATAGTGTTTGTGTGTGTGTAAGAGAGAGAGAAAGAGAATGGAATGGAATGATTTTTGGTGACAAATCTTATTTTGACTCATATTTTGGGAAAATGCTTTTGAAATTTTTCAAAAACTCAACGGTACACTCTGGGCAAATTCACTACCCTTTCGTTATGTTCGTGGATGAAAACATCCACTAAATTAAACTGCTGTAAAAATGTATCAGATAAATATTCTTTTCAAATTTGTTTTGCAAAAATCTATTAAATCAACCTCAGTCCTGATCAAAACTACCAAATGTTAAAAAAAAATCCAAGATTTTGGGCATGTCAAAGATTAGTAACAAGATTGGCTTTGATGCATTGTTAGTTTTTGTGCAGCATTAGATTAAAATTGTTTCTCCCTAATTTGTTGTTGGTGGCTGCTTTTGCCCCATTGACTTCCATTATAACTAAATTTTTTGATTGCAAAGCCGTGACACCATATAATCATGCATTCTTGATTTTTTGTGGTTTTCCTCTAATGCTGTTAATGTTGCTTGTCCGGTAATGACACGAGCCCAGGTGAAAGCAAGTCTGCAGCCATTGCCAGACTTTCATCATAGCCTGCTGCAAGGCGGGACCAAGGGCCCCAGGAAAACACGTCGCCAACGGCGACTGGAAAAGTTCCTAGGTACACCAGACCCTAAGATTCAGACAGAGGGTCTGGGAATTCATGACTGGCAGGTCCCAGAGAATATTGCAGAACTGCAAAGAGCTGACGAGTCTTTGAAACCCTTGTTTACTAAGGTGTTGGAGGGAAAACAAGCTGACTTGTGTGGGGAAAAATATGTTATTGTTAATGATGTATTGTACATGCAAACCCCTGATTCTACCCGTTTGGTTGTCCCTACATGTTGTCGTCCCCTTGTGTTACACTTAGCACACAGTGTTCCATGGGCAGGGCAAATGGCACTCCAAAAGACCTATGCACGCATTAGCTTACGATTCATTTGGCCCTCCATGTACACTGATGTTCAAACATACTGCACCACATGCCATATATGTCAAAAGACCAGAGCTGTGCGCCAACGAGACAGGGTACCATTACATCTCTGCGAGTATTGCCATATCTTTTTTTTTTTTTTTTTTGGGCAAAACCAGTTTCGCCTTACACCGGGCCTGTGAAGACCCGTTGTCCCACACTATATTCTATGTTATCAACTTGGTTGCCTTCAGAAATTGTATTAATATACTATATCCTCCAACCGGATTCAGAATATCCTCTAATGCTACCAGTTGATCACCTTCCTTCTGCATTTCTCCCATTAATGTCTTTCTTTCTTTTCCATATTTACTACAGTCTATAATTACATGTTCCACTGTTTCTCTTACTCTACACTTGTCACACATACTATAGACAACTGAAATACACGGGACAATCATACCGAAGAGTTGCTGTGTCGTTTTCTGTACCTCCAATAAACTAACAAATTATGAATTGAAGTTCTACATCCTTCCTAATAAACATACAGAGCTGGAAAGGATGACAAAATGGCTACAAGCAATAAGTTGTGAGAATGATTAAGAGAAGTTGTGGAATCCCAAGACTAACGTGTATGTGTGCAGTCTGCATTTCATCACAGGCAGGCTACGTTAACATTGTGTTCATTATTAACATTATCAAAACTGTGTAAGGTTGTTTCAGAAAGTGGCATGCATACATAATTAGCCTTATCATTCTACCTGAAGCAAAACTATGTAACGTTAGCCTAGTGTCGAACCTAAACTTGCATGAAAACGCGTCTGCTAAGAGGTGTAGTCTACGTGATACGCCGTATACCCACTAGAAAAGAAACCGGCACGATTAAATCTTTGAAACTCTGAAGAATTAATAAAATGTCCTCACGATTAAACTCAAGTTCACTCATTATAATCAACAACATTCACACGATGTAAAAAAAAAAAAGCTTTAGTAATTGACAACTAAAGTAATTTTAAAGGGAACCTTCTTTACTTGTTTTTAAAGTAGGGTAATATCATATGGCCTAAAAAAAAATCCCTGTTTTTTTTTTTGTTTTTTTTTTTAGGAAAAAAAATCTGATTTATGATTTAAACCGATTTTTAAATCAATATTCAAATGACGAAGAAATTTTACAAAACAAGTTTTAATATAGTTCTTTATCATTCATTTAGCAGTCAAATTTATAACTGCAACAAGATGATTAAAAAAACAGTACTGTTATTACCTTAATGCTGGAAAGATGCTATTTTTTTTTAATAGCCCATCATGCATTTAACCATCCACTCAGCTTTAAGAGCTGTTCAGATTAAAACTGCCAGCTCAGCAGTGAGTCAGTGTCATGGACACAGGACCTGTTAATATTTTTTCTAGTTTATATTTCCATCTCGTTATGCCACTGGTTTAGATTTTTTTTTTTTTTCTTATAGAACTTTTTTGTAAATAGAGCAGTCACTGTCTGTGTCTACACCGGACGCGAGAGTTGTCATCTGTGCCCCACAGTGAAAATTGTGTCTAAACTTGATGGCATCACATTATAGTGTCAAATCATCTGAACACAGTGTCAGAACATTTCATCATAAACAGAACGAGCATCAGTTCACTGATGGGGATCGTGTCCAGTGTATCCATCACTGTGTTCTGTTGTCTTTTGTTGGATCGTTCCACTCGTGTCCAGTGTAGACCTGGCATGCGTTTTTTATTGTTTTATTTTACAGCCCTGCTTGTTTTAATGTTTTTATTAAATATCTGTATTGACTGCATGGTCATATTATCGAATTATTTACTGCCATGTGACCTACAAAAGTAAAGCTTGGCGAGTCGATGAACGAGCATTGCTGCAGGTTGATTTTTGGCTGATGTGCTGTGCTTGTGTTCGCATGGTCGTCTTCATTTCGTCAGGTGAAACATCTCTCACTCGCAGCAGAGTCTGTGAGAAGCAACAACTTCCCCTCCACGCTCACTGATACCAGAAACACGCTCCGCCTTCACTCCGTGAATAAAGTATTTCAGTATGTTTGAAATGTTATGTTCATAACATAGCATATAAAATAATAATAATAAAAAAAAAATAACAGGAGAGTTTGGCTTAAGTGGCTTAAGCTATTTTGTGTAAAATTTTCCCTATAGCCTATCACATGCCAAACTAATAACATTGTAAGCATTACATCTTTAATTGCTGCTTTCTGCTGTGAACATTTTGTTTGTGATGATAATAACAGTATATTTTTGTCAGTTATTTTATCTAAACAGATCGATTAACTTCAAGATTTCAAAATCAGATAGCATGCTGATAAGGTAATAGCACTGTAAGACTACATTTGTTTGAACGAATTTTTGCGAAAGCGATTGAGTGTGAATCTGTTTATATCATGCTTTAACCCGAAAATAATCAGTAAAAGAAACAGACAAACTCTTAACATCCCGCTCGACTCTTGCAGTCAACCTTCTGATCAAGCTAAATATGTTGGCTGTTGGCATGAATTTTACTCGTGATAAGAAGCTCATATTCAAGTGTTTGTGGAAAAATTATTAATGTGCATTAATGACAGGGAGGCGCCGTCTCATCACTTTAATTTTTCATGATAATGAATGTATAATTTTTTAATTAACATAATATCGTGGTGTCTCACATAGGTACATTAAAAATATATCTACAGAAAGCTTGAAATGTTTTTAGACGAAAAGGAATAGTGTAATGTGTGAATGTTACATTTCTCTTGTCGGAGAGAGCCAGCACTGTGAATATAACCAAAACAACAGTCGTATATAAACCGGTTCAGCAAGTGAAAGCCTCATAAGACACTGTCCATATGAAAGAGCAATTCACACCTTTATCTCGACCCCACAATCCATGAATAACTACCCAAAACCCAACCCCCTCCAGCTGAACAGAATACGGTCTGTGTTTTGGCTCTGAGGAACGGTGTGTTACTGGGCTGAAACATGCTTGGACTCAGCAGTACTCTTTGTATTCATAATTTTCTCGCAGCCCATATTATTATTTTCACAAGACCATAATGATATTAACAAATCATCAATTAATAATTAATCATTATTTTACGAAAATCATTGTTATTTGTGATCGTGGATGTTTGTGGGAGGCTTTAAGACCAAGCGGAATCCTCTGTTCCCGCCTCACAGCGCACGGGTCTCGAGGCTTCACTGTCTGCGGTTTGAATTTA
The DNA here is from genome assembly GCF_963082965.1 of Carassius carassius. Taxonomy (NCBI): domain Eukaryota; kingdom Metazoa; phylum Chordata; class Actinopteri; order Cypriniformes; family Cyprinidae; genus Carassius; species Carassius carassius. The sequence goes on along the minus strand of NC_081777.1, from coordinate 13,469,806 downwards.
CTGAATCAGATAGAGGCGAATACAACTTATTGATCATGAGCCCAGAGCCAGCGCAAGCTCAAATGCCGCTCTAGGCAGAGCACGATCGTGCCGCCCCCCTCACATTCACAATTAGGGATCCTTAAGATGCATGTAAACAATTTTTTTTTAAATCTATGAAATTACACTAAAATAAAAACGTGCAAGCACGTTTTCAGAGTTTTTAATTTTTTCATTCTGCAAAAAGGTGAAAAGAGTACACAATGCAACAGCTAAGTATAAATTCTGTTTTATAGGCTAATAGATAGTGTACAGAATAAACCTAAACATATGCACACATTTTTTTAGCTCACAAAACTGGAGTTTTCAATTGTTTTCTTGACTGATACACACATTCACACACCTACATTTCAGAAGCGTGCGCGTCGGGCTTTCGCAGCGGCAAACGCTTTGATTGCATCCTCGAGTTTAACTTATACTTCGGAGATCATTTTTATCAGTTTAAGCTTTGAGAAACTGCGTTCTCCATAGCTCACAGTGACAGGGAGAGTGAGAAGCACTCTCAATGCTACAAAAACATTTGGAAAATTGTTTTCCATCCCTTTTTCACAGATGAATTTAAGCGCATCCAGTGGTTTAGATCCAGCAACCAGGCTTCTGCCCAAAGCAGTCAGCTCTTCAAACAATTCATGCCCATCAACATCCCGCGAGTCTCCATGAGTCAGGGCCTTTTCCAGTCCTAAGCAATCCTGAAGAACTAGGCTATTCTATTCTCCTTTTCTTTGAGAGATGCGATGTCATATAAAAATCCAAATACGCGCCCATGGTCTCTAAGCAGCGAAAAGCGCTCTTCCACGGAGGCGATTACTCATGACCAAATAAATGTATTCGGTTTGACATTTTTGAATATACATTAAAGTATTTTGCATGCATATAGACCTACTAATAGGGCGCTGCCGTGCGCGAATTTTTATTCGAAATGTAGTTTTTTTTATTTATTTATAGCTTTTATTTTATTTATACCTAATTTGAAACAAACAAATACATTAATAATTCTCTCTCTCTCTCTCTCTCTCTCTCTCTCTTTCTCTCTCTCGCCTTCTCTCTTGCCGCCCTGGCTGAGCTAGGCGACAGCCTAGTTCGCCTATAGGCACGCGCCGGCCTTGCATGAGCCCAACATTTAGCAAGGCAGGAAAATTCTAACGGAAGGAAGAAGTATATCATTGAGCTAATGCTGTTAAACAGAGAGAAAGAGAGAGAGAGAGAGAGAGAGAGAGAGAGAAACTAGTCTAGGGCTATTCTTCAACTTGGAGCTCATTATATTGAAGTACAAATCCCAACACCAGAAACGTTATGCATTTTATGAATAATGAAATGTTATGAAAATTATGCAGTTTATTTATTCTGTATGGTTGAAATAATATTTTAGTTCACAACTTTAAGTTCTGTTGTTTAAAAAATGCTTTTTTGGCTAATGTTTCATAAACCTTCAGTTGTTATGCTCTAAAATCCATGCCATTATTAATTTCACAGTATTTTTACCACCTAAATGACTAATCTTTAAAGTCACAATTCTATAATGGTCAAAATTACTCAGGCCAATGGTATTTTTTATTGACATTATTTTATTATTATTATTATTATTATTATTATTATTTGAATAATTGTAGCTTACATAAATAGGTAAAGCAAAACAAATATTCGGATTGTCCCTTATTTTTTCCCTTGTTTTCCTTAAGAATAAACACGTATTTTTTACAAGAATAAACATGATAACATATTATTAATTAATAAAAATAATTTAAGCAATTAAAACCTTTTTTTTAACTTGAATTTGAATACTATCATTCAGCATGTGGTGCGAGCCGCATTTGAATTCGTGATGGGCCGCGGGTTGAGAACCACTGCTTTATATCAAACATTTTTAAATCGTCCACAGCTGAGCTTTGCGGGAGGCTGATCTGCACAAGATCGCGTGAAGTGAATGTAATGAACAAAGTCATTTTCAGATGCAATGAAAAAAAAAAAAAAAACATAGATAACCTAGATTAGTCCCAGGCTCTGTTCTGAAGTAAAATAATTATAATTACTGTTAACCAAGAGTGACACATTTTAACGGATTAATCGCCTATTTTCATTTGTTGAATGTTTTCTTTATTTTTTATTTTTTAAACACGCTAAAAAATAAATTAAGTTTGTCAGAGGAAAAAAATATAGGCTATGAGTCGTGTATAGGTTTCATTTTAACGGATCAATCACCTATTTTCGTTTGCTGCATGTTTTTTTTTTAAAACACGCTAAAAAATAAATCTGAGTTTGTGAGAGGAAAAAAAAATAGGCTATTAGAAAATATTTTACAACAAATCCTTTAAATTTAACAAATTTATCAGAACAAAACAATAATTAAAAATATATAATTCTAATGGATAAATATAATTGCAGTATATAATAATATAGGCTTAGTAATAAAACAAAAAAACAAAAAATAATAATAATTTAAAGCTAAGCATAAGGTAAGGTTTGGCTTTCTCAATCGGGAGAAATCAAACGTTTCCATTTTTGTGATGTTGCCCATTTGAAGCTTAACTATTATTCATGAGGTAAATAGGCTGTGTGCATTTCAGTATCGATGAAAAAAAAAATCATAATTAACAATATGTCAAAGTGCTCACGCCGAATTTCTGGTGAACCACTGCTGTTTCCAGTAAATATGTGCGCGAGGCACCAGCACGCTCAAACAGCTGAAACAAATAATACTTAATTTTTGGTCACACATAAGGCATAATTCAAAAATGCTGGTAGTTTGAAAAATCAAGAATAATAACAGAGTTAATACTAATTATTGCTAAATGCGGGACCGTTCCCATTTCGCTCTGCATATGGAACCTGAAGATTTTTTTAAACAAAGAATGAACCGAAATGAAAATGAAATTCAATACCGCCACCTGGCGGTAGTTTCGCGAATGATTTTAACACGCGATTGAATTACAGTTACCACCGGTACGCGCGGCGGTAAGCCCCAGATAGGATGGCCACTTACTGTATGACTTTAAATGCATATTTCTCGCCGATCGCCTTTTTTTACTAAAGCAGCTCGCTGGCGGTTAGCCCGGGTGCGAGGGCCTGTTCATCGCTGCTTGCAGCTTTAATGTACTATTAAGTCCAGTATGTCCAATTCTAAGACATGTAATGATATTTCCTTCTCTTCGATTCCTATTCTCCTTTCTCCCAACATCAACTGTTTTTTGTATATTATACAAATGTCTACTTGTTTCATGATCATCCCAGTATATCTGCCATACTGATTGTGTATATGTTCTAATGTATACTTTAGCTTCTGCTTTACTTAAAGGAATATGTAGATCTATTTGCTTTATTCTTAAAGTTTGTTTAGCCAGCATATCCACCTTCTCATTTCCAGACATGGGGACTTGTGACTTGGTGACTTGGACTCGAGTCAACTCGAGTCGCTATTTTTATGACTTGTGACTTGACTTGACAAAAAATAAAATACTTGAGACTTGACTCGGACTTGGAAGTTAAAGACTCGGGACTTGACTTGACTTGAGACAGGATGACTTGAATGACTTGAGTGTTAATCACATTAAGTTTTCAGTTTGAATATAAAATATATAAATTATTTAAAAAAAATAAAATTGATTACTCAGCTGGAGCGCAGGCTGAGAATCGCGTTGTCATGTCATGACATCATCAGTCATGCCCTCTCTACCTTACGCAGACCACGCCCACTTAGATCAGATATCACATCACATCAACATCTCAGCTTGAGGGGAACTGAGGGTCATCGCTTTTGTCGTCAATAATTCGCGCCTAAAAACGCGTGGAAATCGCTAGTCGCGCCGCTTTCTCATTGTTTCCAAAGCGCTCGGGCAGTTGCGCCCCTGAGGCGTCGAGCGCGTCGCGACCGCGTTGCTTCCATTATGAGCGCGCATACCGGTGGCGCATACATGGTGGGATAGGCCACATCATGCTCGGCTTGCAGACAAGACTCTTGAATCTTATATTTTGCAAGTGCAATACCTTGTAATAGAGGTAATTACTTACGGATGTACTCTGAGAGAGAGGTTGTGTGTGTGTGTGTGTGTGTGTGAGAGAGAGAGAGAGAGAGAGAGAGAGAAACACACTCGTGCTTCACCTGATGAAGGAAACCCAAACTGAGTCTGACTCCAATCACAACCCCAACATTCAGAAACTAATTGACAAAAATCTGAAGTATAATTAAGATGAAAAATGAAAAAAATTAATTTGAGCTCCAAACCAAACTCCGTGTTATTTGGCCCTAAACAGAACCACAAAACTGGCAAATTACTTATCACTTAAGCAATTAAAAGAAAGACAAATCCTTTCAAAATATCGACTCAGTGATCATGATTTGGAAATAGAGATTGGTAGACATAAAAGATCCTGGCTACCGAGAGAAGAGAGACTGTGCAAACACTGTGAGCTGAATCAAACAGAGGATGAGAAACACTTCCTTCTTGTCTGTCCCAAATACAGCACTACAAGAGAAACATTCTTCTCACAGTTTGAAGCTTTGAATCGTTCATTCTTGTCTCTAAATGACTCAGAGAAACTACTCTATATACTTGGAGAGAATGAGACGGCAGTCACAATAGCTACTAAATATTTATACACCATACACACCATACGAAAGGGATAATTTATTGTATTCAACTGTTTTATTTTATATTCTTAATTCTATATAATTACTATTATTAATATTAGAAATATTATCTGCTGCTGCTATTTTTATTGTATTTTATTGTAATCATATTTTATTCTGTATCTAAATGCTAAATTTGGCAATACTGTAACTCAAATGTCATGCCAATAAAGCAACTTGAACTTGAACTTGAGAGAGAGAGAGAGAGAGAGAGAGAGAGAGGAGAAATGTAAGAAAGTTTAATGTTGTATGTAAACTGTGTTTGAGGGGAAGTTGTGGTCTAATGGTTAGAGAGTCGGACTTGCAATCGAAAGGTTGTGAGTTCGAGTCTCGGGCCGGCAGGAATTGTGGGTGGGGGGAGTGCATGTACAGTTCTCTCTCCACCTTCAATACCACGACTTAGGTGCCCTCGAGCAAGGCATTGAACCCCCAACTGCTCCCTGGGTGCCAAAGCATATGGCTGCCCACTGCTGTTCAGAGAGGAGTCTGTTGGATGTTTAGCTGTTATTTGTTTTATGAACTCAATGTTGAAAATGTAAAACATTTCTGTTGGCAGAAGTGAAAAATAAATAATTTTATGAAGTTACAATTTTGTTTGATTCCATGATGTATTTTACTGAACATGAGTATTTACAATGCAAATTATTTTAATTTACTGTTACTTATATCTTGTCTTTTAACTTTATTAAGATCAGATTCTGCAGGTAAAATTACAATAATAAGGTGACTTGACTTGGACTTGACTTGACTTACTACAGGACTTGACTTGACTTGACTTGACATAACTTGTGACTTGACTTGACTTGACTTGCCCAAGAAAAAAATACTTGGGACTTACTTGAGACTTGAAGGTTAAGACTTGAGACTTACTTGAGACTTGCACATGTGTGACTTGGTCCCATCTCTGCTCATTTCCCTCCACTCCAACATGAGCAGGAACCTAAATGAATTGTGTAGAAATACCCTTAACTTTAATTACATACATCCTGCAGAATATTTCATTAATAATATCCATCCTAACTAATGACCGGCCAGATTTTATACTTTCAAGTGCTGCAAGACTATCAGATGCAATGACAGTGTTATTTACTTCCTTCTCTTTTATCCACTGTAGGGCCAATAATATTTCCAATAGCTCTGTAGCATATACTGATAAATGGTTACTCTTTTCTTAATATAAAAATTCACCTCTTGGAATGTATACGGCTGCACCAGCATATACAGTATCAGGATCCTTAGATCCATCTGTAAATATAACCATTGACTGTGAGAAATGTTTCTCAAAATACTTCTGGACTATATAACATATCGGAATTTGATTATAATTGTCTTTCAGTTCCTGCTGTATACTAAGGTCAACATTTGGCAAGGTGAATAACCAGGGAGGGACTGAGGAAATTGATACTGTATTACTGTACTGTAATTGATGTATCAGAATGCTTACGTCCGGCACCACTCAAACCACTTCTTCTTCTTCTTTGACACAAAGCTTTAGGTGCGTTTACCGCCACCTACAGGGAAGGAGTGTGGAGCATTGACATTAATGAAAACTAACTCAAACATAAGAGATAAAAGAAATACAAAAATAAATTAATAATAATAATAATAATAATAAACTTAGTAGTGATTATTTAAATCCTGTTTATCAGCTCTTTGAGATAATTAATCTGGGAAACATTTTTATAGTCACATCTTTATTCAAAAATTTCTAAAATGAGATGTGATTTTCTTTGCTTGCGATGCGACGCATATGAGGATGGAACACAGCGAAATAAAGTATTTAATCTTATTCATAAAATGTGTTTTGTAATATATTATTGTTTTATAAAGATATTTATTTGCTGTGTGCGCATAAACTTTTCTCAACGACATTTCCTTTCACTCGCGAAGCAGAACAGACGAGAATGTCAGTTATTTTCTATGAGGGAATTCTGAAAGTTAAGTGTTTTTATCTCATTTAAAATATGTATATTGATTTATAGCGACATTTATGTCTTTCACTCACGATGGGGAGAAGACGGGAATTTGGTTTTATCAAAGGAAAACACCATAAGTAAGTCTTTTACCTCGTTTACATGTATTTTATAAGATAATTTTACTTTATGACGATATATATATATATAAACGATATATATATATATATATATATATATATATATATATATACGATATATATATACGATATATATATATGAGAATATATATATATGTGTGTGTGTGTGTGTGTGTTTGTTTCATATATTTATATATTTTCACATATATTCATTTGTATATATTTGTAAATAACCGTTCAATAAACGGTACTCGAACTCTATACTGCATGAGTTAAATTGTTCACCATTCAAAGTGAATTTGTGCCCTCACAAGACTTTTAAGTCCAAATCAATGCAGTTTCAAAAGTCTTTGAAGTTTTTAAACGGGCTGTACGTGATCACAGCTGAATAAGAGGTTGTTATCTATTGCAAACGAAGATTGTGTGCGGTCGTTATTTTCTTTCCAGTATTTTAATTTGTACAGTTTAACTTCTTTTAAACCATTGATTGTGGGAAAACAAAACATTGCTTTCTTTTGCTCTCATTCTTTTCTATTTATCAAGGACATTTTTGCCACTTTATAGGTACAATGGCATTGTCGCTGGGGTGGTACCCCTAACAAGACAAATTGGTACCAGTGGATTAAGGTACAAATGTATTGCTAAGGTACCAAATTGTCTCTCAAAAGGTACAGTATAAAAGGGTACAACTCTGTACCTATGGCAAGGGTACCATTGCTGTACCCCGGGGGTACCACCCCAGCGATGAGCCATTTGTACCCTCAAAGGTACATAATTGTACCTTAAAGGCACAAACTGTAGGGGTACTTCTTTGTACCCATTAATATGGTTCAAGTTTGTTCCCCTTGGGGGTACTGCCTCAGCGACGAGCATTTGTACCTTTTTTTGTCTTTTCTGTACCTTTATTTCTGAGAGTGTACTGTTATGACCATGTCAGCAAAGATAAAACATCTAAAGGTTTTCGGGGTTTGCAACTCAATTGTAAACTAATTAATTTTGCTGGGTTCTGGCCAACATTTTGTGTTTCAAGTCAGACCATGGTATTTAAGAAAATGTTGTTTAATTTGAGTTAATTTAGTTTATTTTAGTTACATTTATAAGTTACATGTATAATTTTTATTAACCCCCTAGATCTTTCAACCTCAACATAAACGTACTGAGAATGTAAACAAGTACATAAACACAAGCATACAATCACAAACAAACACACACACACACACACACACACACACACACACACACACACACACACACACACACACACGTAAACATACAGAAAACATGAACATGCAAGCAAAATAAATACAAATATACACACAAACAAGTACATAAATACACAAACAAACAAAATAGGTCACAAACACGAAAACACCTATATTAGATTGAAAATGAGTTGTCATAAGTTTTCTTTGAAACCAAAAGTGTTTCTTGTACAAGTTGCTACAAATGTCTCACAGAACTTTTTACAACAGATTAGATGTTATTTCTCAGTTTACAATTGGTGTTGTTAACAATGCTGTTTAAAATAGTTTAAAAAATATTTTTTTTTAGCTTTCATGTAGGATTCATGTCCGCACTCAAGTGTTTTTAGTAAGAGTCCAGAGACAAATGAAAATAGATGCGTGAAAAAAAAAAAAAATCTTTAAGATGTTTTTAATGACAGACTAAATGCTTTAGATTGTTTAAAACAATTGAGTTTGTGCATTTCTTGAATATGTATACAGTAACCGATGAGTACATGAAGCAGAAGAAATACTGTACATAACCTCATAAATGCATTGTGGTCGATGTTAAACAATAAAAAAAGACTTATTTATATATCATAACTTACTTTTCTTTTCAAAACATAATAAACATTCTTATGACTTTTTTAACTGCGAACAACCGGTTTGGTAGAAAATTAAAAAATAAATAAAAACATATTATGTTTCTTAGTTAGAATGCTTAAAGTTTGTAGTAAAATCACATATATAAGCGAAAACATTTTTCTTTCAAACCACGCAGCTTTCACACACACCTCACAAACTGCAAACAAGGATCATAAGTTTTGTTTTAACGTTTAGGTGTAGCTGAGACCTTGGTGGAATTATTTTATGCACAGTTTTGGGGAGGTTACTATGGTCTTGTAATAGGTTATAAATCACAAATTCCCCTATTTAAAATCTAAAAGGTAGTGTAACTATTTCAATTTCTTTAAAAAAATAATGTAACTGATAACATTTGCTTTCATGTTTTAAGACTTTTCTAAATATTTAATGTTTCAACCGTTAATCTTTTGAAACATGTAAACAGGCCTGGGGGTTAACATTAGAGTACTCAACAGCTAATGACTGTCAGACTTTTCAAAATCCTTCATCACTTAAATTAGGATTTTGATCATTTCATTTTAAAGCACAACCACCACAAAATCAGATTTGGTTGGAGAGTTCTAAAATTAAATACATATTTTAAAACACAACAAGAAAGTTTAATAACTATGATACAGTTTTTTTTTATCAAGTTTTGCACACCTACGAAGGGGAAACCCCTCCCCCAGCATCTAACAACGGATTGGTAAAACAGTTTAATTTAAAAAAAATAAATATACATCACCCAAATAGGAAATAAGCATGTGTCCATAACTCCTGAAACATCTGTGTCTCACATTTTAGTGCAGTCAACAGAGTCTATGAAATATATCAATTAAATCGTACGTGTGTGAAAAAATATTCTGATGTAACCCCTATGTAATCGTTAACATTTTCATAATTAACTGCAATTTAATTATTTTTCTCAGTAACTGTAACTGATTACATTTATTTTGTAATCAAATAACATAATTTAACTATTAGTTGACCCCCCTAACACTGTTTAGGCATTATAACAATAATAGCTGGTGAAAGAGTTCATTAACCTCTTTAATGTTAAAAATGTGGACAATATCACTTAACACTAGTTTAGCAAACAAGAGTTTGCTCATAAAACAAACCCCAGACCCCCGACTTGAAAGCACCGTAACAAGTATATGTAATGAATGCACACCGGGAACGAGAGACGTGAAGAGGCTCTGGTAGTTCAGCAGAGACATGAAGAGGCTCTGGTAGATCCGTGGTGATTTGACTGGGTTCAGGAAGATCAACTGTGGCTTGACTTCGGTCAGGAAGATCAACGGTAACTTGACTTGACTCAGGAAGATCAACGGTGACTTGACTTTGCCCATGAAGAACACTGGTGACTTGACCTTGCCCATGAAGAACACTGGTGACTTGACCTTGCCCATGAAGAACACTGGTGACTTGACCTTGCCCATGAAGGTCATTGGTGACTTGACTTGACTCATGAGGTCTAACTGTGGTAGTGCTTGACTCATGAGTGTTAATGGTGAATGGGACCTGACTCGACTCTGGAGGGTCAACGAGGTCCTGACTCAACTCTGGCCGGCGGCCACCTTGCGCTGTGGCGCTGGGCTGGCGGCCATCTTCTGCAGTGGCGCTGGGCCGGTGGCCGTCTTGTGCAGAAGCACTGGGGCGGTGGCCATCTTGTGCAGTGGCTCTGGGCTGGCGGCCATCTTGTACAGAGGCGCTTGGCTGGTGTCCATCTTGTGCAGAGGCGCTTGGCTGGCGGCCACCTTGTGCTGTGGCACTGGGCTGGCGGTCATTTTGTGCAGTGGTGCTGGACTGGAGGACACCTTGTGCAGTGGTGCTGGGCTGGCGGTCCTTCTGTCTGGAGACACAGGTTTAGAGTCGGGCATCACACCTGGAGAGATAGGTGTGGCTGGGGGGTCCCACTGAGACCGATGTTGTAGGTACATGGTGAACCCCCAAAAATCCAGGATCTCCAGCTCCTTCATCTCCCACTCCGGCACAGGGTTATCCAGACAGGCGTTGAATAAGTCCTTCAGGGCCTCATCATTATACCCCATTCCTACCGCCATGGTCCAGAATATTTGCGCCAAGCCACCCACCTCACTCCCCTTTTGACGGAGGGTGGTTAAGTTTGAAAATCTCCTCATCCGCTCCTCTATGGTGGCTGGGGAACGGATACGAAATCCCACACCGCTGGATCTGGGCATGATACAGTCCTTCTGTAACGAATGCACACCTGAAACGAGAGATCCAAATGCAGTGTTTTAATGGGGTAATCCAAAATCAAATACAAAAAAACAGCCAATAGGTCATAACCACAAAAATCAGTCAAAAACAAGAAACAAGGGAAAACGAGAAAGCCGGGTGACGGAAAACAAGGACTCCATGAAACAGAATGAGACAGGATGGTAAATATGGACAGCTGAGTGCAAAAACAGGTGTGTAATAAACAGTGATTAATGGGAAATGTAGTGCCTATGGGGAAGTGAGACCAATAGTGGACACCCAGGGAAACACAGACCAGATACTGTGACAGTATAGCCATTGCAGAAATGTATTATAGAGACGCAGTAAGATAAACTCTGGATGAACGATTGAGCGACTTATCACATGTTTACCATACTATTACAATACCCTGCTTAACTAGTTTACGATGAAATATGTCTGAAAAATAAACAAACATACACACAATCTCCAGAATGAGGGTCTGCTGATTGGGTTCATCATTTCATGATGAAGACAGACTGGATGTTCAGAACACAGCAGCAGGACACGATTGTCTTTTTCTAAAGATAAAGAAAATTATTTGTTTCAGGAACACACAAATCCTAATGTCTAATGCTTCACAAGATAACAGAAAATCGGTTGCGCCATTACAACATAGCCAACACTTCAAGCCTGTTTTAGCAAATGTATATCATATCATTCTTGAATATAATCGTTTAGTCTAAATATGTTTTAACAATTATTTTTGCTTTTGTTTTACAAAGGGGTTCAATTTAACACGTTTAACTAATACCTCATTCAAGCTATTTAGATCTTCAGGTCAGGGAACTACAATACCCAGCATACCTCAGACTTCAAACATGGCTGTCGTGGATCCCAAAATACTCATATTGTACGTGGCAACGCTCTAAATCATTTGTACATTTCGGTGCAATGAACAGATTCATATGGCCCTTAAGTCATTTCGCAGTTATGTCAGTACACATTGTTCCTTCTAACAACTTTTCAAAAATCAAATCATTTAAAATCATTTAAATAAAGTTAACTGTGTGAACACATATCGGTGGTTATTATCTTTTGTTTATTTAAGTTAATGATGTTTGTGGACGCAGTTTTAGGTAGAGATGTTCCGATACCCTTTTACTCTTCCCGATACCTGGGCTCAGGGTATCGGCCGATACCGAGTACTGATCCGATACCTGGGTGTGTATCTGAATATACAGCTGTATATACTACTAGCCCTGTGTAAATTGCTAGAATTATTTTATGGTGTGCTTCAGACTTATCCCTTGATAAAACATGAACAAATACATGGTGAACTACTGTATTTATAACAGTATTTTTATTATCTGACATGAATTTGACAGTAGTATTATTTATTTTCTTAAGAGAAAAAGAACTTCAAATGCAGCCAAAAATCTAACACCGCAAACTAAAAAAGGTATTTTAGTTTTACAATATAACTGTATAAAAAACTGCAACAAATAAGTCTAGGAATATAAAAAATTCTATATTAATCAGATAATCTCTTTACAACAAAACAAGTAAAAAACAAGCAACCGTCTAGGCATAATTATTATTATTAATAGAGACGTATTATTATTACTACATAGAGACGTAGCTAAATCTACTGTAGGCTACAACAGTAGCTTAATATATTGTCAATTTACTCGCCATGAAGATCTTTGAGTGTCTGTGTTTATGATATGACAGTTTTACTCAAATGAAACTGTCAATTCTCATCAAGTGACGGTTTATGCGTTTGTGTCCTCATATAGTGACACACGGCAGAGACTACAAAACAGCGAGCTCCAGCGCATCTGTGCCCGTCACCCACAGAGATGTAGAATTTGCAGGAGTAATATTTAAATAGTATTTTGCAGTTTAATATTCACAGACACTAGTATATATTTGGCTACAGTTTGGAGCCCAGTGCTTAGACTAACACGGAAGTGACTGAATGCAGCTGCGGGTACCGGATATACTCTGGAGTTGGTAACTTGATACCGGTACTACAGAGACGCTGGTATCATCACATTTTTACATTTCAGCACCAACTTGATAGTGAAGGGTTTAGGCAAAGCTAGCGGTCATAACTAGGTCTTGAAAATGGTATCGGATCGTTATATGGGTTCATGTACTTGCCGATGCCGATGCCAGAATTTGTTGTGGTATCGGGGATATTTCCGATACTAGTATCGGAATCGGAACAACTCTAGTTTTAGGCACAGATCCTTTGTCATTTGTTTAGCTTAAATATCAGTTTTTAGTCAGTTACAAAAGTGTAAGACATTAAATTTATTTGTATTTATAACTATCCTAATTACGATAGTGTTACAGGTTTCGGGTATTTTTGTGGGAGTGTAAACTGTGAAAACTTAAATGTGACCTTAAATGTGACAGACGAGTGTGTTAGCTACTCAAACAGTCCACCTCGTCATCTTTTAATAAAATATTCTGGTGAAAAACACTAAGACAGATTGTGTAAGTGTTCATTAAGATGCCAAAATGAAAATAAGCGTACAAATATTCATAATTACAATAAGTACAATATACCCTAAAAGCACAATAGACCTGCTAAGTACACCTAAAATTTGCTAGAGTTGTGAGATATAAACAACAATGTTTTTCATAGCGTTACACTTTGAAACCAAACAACATGTTTCCATGACTTTGTTAGCTCTTTCTGTTGGAATCTGTTTATCGCAGTTTCACCATTCTTAACTTATTTCCCACCTAATTGTACGACTAATTTTCCTAGTTTTGCTCTCATGTTAGCAGGACTCTTTGTTCATACAAAGCAATATTTCAGTGAATTTGGGTATTAACATATTGCTTTTAAACCTCGCCTTCATTCGAGATGTTTTCTTAACATCATTATTATACTAGATTATTAAAACTTATTAAAAACATCATTATTATACTAGATTCCTGACTTGATTTTTAGTTGTTTGACCCCTAGAGTCAAGGTATGCATTCACCTTGAAAACTTCGTCTTTGTTTCCAAATGCAATGATTTCAGTTTTTTGCTTGTTTAACTGAAGAAAGTTCTGGCACATCCAACTATTCATTTCATCAATGGCAGAGGGAGTCAATGGGGCTGTAGTCATTTTGGAGATAAGGCTAGGTAAATATGGGTTTCATCAGCATAGCTGTGATAGGTAATTTGGTTCTTTCTCATTATTTGATTTAGTGGGAGCATATACAGGTTATATACAGGCTATATACAGGCACACTTTTGAAAAAAAAAAGATGTGGGAAGTGTGTCAAGATAGCAGGTTCCAGAATTTTGCTATCAATTGCTTCAAAAATAGACATAGTATCTTTTTGATATTGTGGCCTAATCTGTCTGACCTCTGCATTACTTGAGGATGTGCTAATCGCCTTCCTGATATTGATGATCTTCTCAGAAAAGAAGGATGCAAACTCATTGCATTTGCTGTCTGAGAGCATTTCACTGGGAATCTGACTTGGGGGGGGGGGGGGGGGGGGTTGTCAGTCTCTCAACAGTGGCAAAAAGAGTACGAGTGTTATTTAACCCTTTAGAACCTAAAGCTAAAATTGGCCGTTTTCACTCATTTTGGTTCTTTGAGTATAAAATTATAATATAATGTGATATCTTCAAGTGTAAGGTGTCATTTTTTTCAGAAAATTATAGGCTTTCAGGAAATTACAGCTATTGTACATTATTTTGTGTAATGAGTTAGTAAATAGAATTTAAATAGACAAAAAAATTAAAAATTGAAAAATTAAAAAGAAATTGTACTGGTTTTTATTTAGAAAAAATCTGAAAACTCATGATTGAAAGAATCTAATGCCTCAATCTTGAAAAAGGAACTATAATACATATATACAAGTCTTTTTGAGACACTGGATTGCACAGTTTTCACTCAGGAGCCATTTGTTGTACTCCAGTTCTCCAAGCGTTTTTGGATCCTTCTATCCAGTCATTTAAATGTGGTGCTCTCTGAAGCAGTTCCTGTCTAACTGCAAGCATAGTCCCACATCACATTCCTGGCACTTCCATGGGGTGCTCCTTTTGCATTGTATGCAACTCTGTGAAAGGTCTTGAGTATCACTCACAGGAACAGGCAGATGATCGCATCTCTCTCTCAGCCGGCCATCCAGGGGAACACCTGTGAGCGGAGCAGCTAGCAGCTCCTGAAAGTTTTGCTGTGTCATGAGCTTATCATGGTGGATGGTACACAGCTCTTTGTGTAAAATGAAGCTGTTGGTCACTGCAGTGTCCAGGAAGTGCTGGAAAATGGTCACATACGACTTGTTTTATGGGGCACCGACTTTGTTCTGAGCATCTTGTTGGAGGTGTCAAGTCCCCCCATGTACTTATTGTACAGCTACAGCTGCGACCACGGCCCCGGCCCCTCTGAGATGGTGTTGTGTTCGATGTAGATGGCCCATTTTCTTCTTCGTAGATAACTGGAGAAGCCACACTGAGAAAAAAAACAAAAATAAAAAAAGGAGCATTTGTTACAAACTCACTATATGTACATAAAAATACTTTTCATTATGAAGCAATTTATTAGAGAACATTTGAAAAAAATAATATATAAAAATACTGTATAATAAATAAATAACTATAATAATAATAATACAATAAAATAAAAATAAAGCCTGCAGTTACTTACATTTGCATACACACAATCAAACACACATACATGCACCTACACACACACAAATATACAGATATAGACATAAATGCATGCATGCACAAAGTCACACATGCACATACACACACACATTTGCATACACATCATAGACTGTATAAGATACACACATGCACACATACACAAACAGATACACATGCACACAGATACACACAAACACACAGATATACACATGCACACATTAGCAGTAGCACACACAAACACACACATAAACGTATGCACACATGCATGCACTTACACAAACATACATATACACGTACACGCACACATTCGCATACACACACACACACACACACACACGCACCTTTACTTACACACACACACACACTAGTGATGTGTCGTTCTTGAACGATTCGTTCATTTTGAACGAATCTTTAATGTGACTCGGGAAGAACGAGTCGTCTCGGGGAGTGATTCGTTCAGTCGCACATGCGCATTATTCTATAGGTTCTGTTCTAGTAGTAGTGATTCACCTGTCAGTCAATGCAGTCTTGAGCCGGAAAGAGAATTGATTAGTTCATAATTCGGGTCTATCGGGTTTTTGACTCGTTCCTTAATCACGTGACAGCCACATACGCTAAAACCAATGCAATATGAGCCGGAAAGAGAATTGATTAGTTCATAGTTCGGGTCTATCGGGTTTTTGACTCGTTCCTTAATCACGTGACAGCCACATACGCTAAAACCAATGCAATATGAGCCGGAAAGAGAATTGATTAGTTCATCTCATGAGTCTTCGGGTCGAGTCATTCCTTAATCACGTGACAGCCCCATACGCTAAAACCATAGACAGTAAAACAATGCAGTATTGAGCCGGAAAGAGAATTGATTAGTTCATCTTTCGGTTCTTCGGGTTGTTCGTTCTTTTGTCCCGTGATGTGACAACATTGGCTGTATAATTGTCTGTATAAACCATACTTTTGTAACATATGACACTTTATAAACATTAAAAAACACCGTGTACATACTTTTGAATTGTTGTTTATTGTTTATTTTGTGCCAGAAAAGCTTTGTAACAAAGAGGACAACTATTCCAAAATAAATCAAAATAATAAAAAAGTAAATAATTAAAATTAAAATTAAAAGATAATAAAGCCACAGGGTCTAATAACCTTAACAAATGAACTTTAAAAGTACAATATAAAAAAGAAAAACTAAATATTGCACAACAAGCTTTGCTTTTTTATATAATAATTTAAAATGAATACATTTTAAAATAAATAACACTTTTGTGCCAAAATAAAAACTTTATATCAAAGAGGATAACTATTCCCCAAATAATTTTAAACCATTTAAATAAAAATAAATGAAAATTAAGAGATACTAAAGCTACGGAGCCTTATAACAATAACAAATTACCTTTAAAATCCCAACAACAACAAAAATATTGCACAACAAGATCAAGAAGTCTTTTTCTAAATAAATAAAAATAAATAAGCTTTAAAATAAATAACACACTGTGGCTATATTTTTAGGACTTGCTTTAAGGCATGTTTGCATTAAAAAAAAAACAAGCTCCCTGACCTTGGATGGGCTGAGTCTGTTTCTTCTATCTGAGATAATCTGCCCAGTTTTAGAAAAAATTCTTTCAGATGGCACAGATGTGGCCAGAATGCAAAGTCTTGTCTTTGTGACTTCAGAAAGGCTTTTGTATACTGGTGAACATCTCCTCCACCAGGCCAGAGGGTCTGATGTGCGGGGTAAGAGTGGCTCTGCAAGGTAGGCCTGCACCTTTATGGCATCTGAGGTCTTAGAAGAGGTAGCAGAAGGCCTCAAGCTTGCTACCCTCTCGTCAAAGTCTTCCCAAAACATGGCCCCTGCACTGGCAGTCGCACCGGGATCTGAACTATCCTCCTCACTCTTAGCTGGGTTAAAACTGTTAAAGCTGAAGTTATCATAACCTTAATGTTTTAAACTAACATTAATAATTCAAATTCAAAATTGTATTTGCTTTTAATGTATATGTCATTATGTCCTTTTTTGAGCAATCTTCTTATACATATATTACACCAATATGTCAAGTCTGCCTAGGAAAAGCAATTATTATACCAGCAAACTCAAAATTGGAGTAAAAATGAACAAACTAGTCTATAAATACTTTTTATTGTAAGCTTGAATTATTATATAGCCTAGTGTTTATTTACCGATAGACAGTCAAAAAGACAAATTAATCAATATTTTATTTATAACAGGGTTTTATTTATTTATAAAATAATAACAAACCACAGATCCCCAAAAAACAGTAACAAAAACACAGTGACAGAAAATGTCAGAAATAGCGTATGGGTCTGTCACGTGATTAAGGAACGAGTCAAACTCGACCCGAGACCCGAAAGACTCATGAGACGAACTAATCAATTCTCTTTCCGGCTCAAGACTGCGTTAGTTTTGCGTATGGGTTTGTCACGTGATTAAGGAACGAGTCAAACTCGACCCGAGACCCGAAAGACTCATGAGATGAACTAATCAATTCTCTTTCCGGCTCAAGACTGCGTTAGTTTTGCGTATGGGGCTGTCACGTGATTAAGGAATGAGTCAAACTCGACCCGAGACCCGAAAGACTCATGAGATGAACTAATCAATTCTCTTTCCGGCTCAAGACTGCGTTAGTTTTGCGTATGGGGCTGTCACGTGATTAAGGAATGACTTAAACCCGAGGACTTCTTGTCAGATGAGAGGTGAGGTGAGCTAATCAACACAAACTAAAGACCCAGGTAAAGAAGGAATTTTTGTTCTGTATCTTATAGCATTTTAGTTTTGTATTGTTTTTAGTGTGATCAACGTTTGCGTAAGTACTAGATGTGTTGGGGAAGTAACACATAACATTTTCATTACATTTTGCTAAAATGAACGAAATGACTCGAAAAAAGATTCGTTCATTTTGCTGAACGAGACTCAAAAGTCAGAGTCGGTAAAATGATCCGAACTTCCCATCACTAACACACACACAGAGAGAGAGAGAGAGATAGAGAGAGAGAGATATGTCCATGCACTTGAACAGAAAATGATGTATGCATGCACACGCACCCATACACATAACGCTAACATTACATGAGCAAATATGGACGCATGCATGCACATACGCGCTTACACATGTGTGCAACGCAGATATAAGTGTGTGAAACAGTGTTTTTTCGAACAGAAACATGGAGTCTGACTATTTTATTCATTTATCATCGATTCATCAGAAAGAAACAAATAAGCTTCACTTACCAATCCACGACTGGATCAAAACCAGCAGCATACGCCTCCTCAGCGTCTGAATACAGACTCCAGGTCCGATGAATCATGTTCAGTCTCTTCCCAGGTGTCATCAGAGATCAAATCAATTGCCTCTCTCTCTCGTGTAAAACCTTTTTTCGCCATGTTTTTGTTCGTTTTTTGTTTATATTTCACACTCGTCAAACTTTCAAACCTGCTGCGCTCCGTATCTCCCGCTTCAAATCCGCCCTTCCCCCTCTCCCCGAAAGCTGCTGTGATTTGCTGCTGCAAAGCATGCAGTTAACGTATTGCAGTTACAATACTTACAATACAATACAATAGATTTTTTTTCATAGTGCAAAGGGTTGCTGAGTTATGAAAACATTAATACCGCATGGTAAATTGTGTCGGCGCCGACACGTTCGGTTTTAAAGGGTTAAGTTACTGTTTATAAGGTTTGAGAAGGAATTCTGTCTAGCTGTGGCTAGTTTCACATTAAAAGCATGAAGACTGTCTTTATAGATGCTATAGTGAATTTCAAGTTTTGTCTTCCGCCGCATCCGCTCGGCTTTTCTGCATTGTCTTTTCATAGTCTGAACTGCTGTTGATCTTCTCCAAACTGATTTCTGTCTGTTTGTTTTCTTACTGACTATTATTGGAGCAATGTCATCAATAACATTCTTAACTTCTGAATTGAAGTAATCAAGGAGAATATCAACAGAGTCTGCAGAAATGCCTGGTGTTAAAGACATAGCCTCCATAAATAGTACACTTGTGTTCTCGTTTATGCATCTCCTTCTGACAGAGACCGATCTAGATTCAGTTGTAGCAAAGATCAAAATATCAAAGAAAAGTGATCAGATAGTGCTACGACCTTAATAACAGTGGATGAAATGTTTAAACCACTACTGATGATTAAGTCTAGAGTGTGTCCACCTTTGTGTGTGGGTCCATGCACATGCTGAGTCAAGTCAAACGTATTTAGAACCGCTATCATTTCTTTTGTAGTTTTGTTCTCTGCATTGTCTATGTGAATATTAAAATCCCCTGCAATAGCAAAACAGTCAAACTCTGAGGAAATCATTGATAAAATTTCTGTGACCTCTTCAACAAAGGCTGGAGAGTATTTTGGAGGCCTGTAAATAATAATAAAGCGTGGAGCACATTTCAGCACAATCCCTAGATATTCAAAAGATAATTACTGACCAAATGAAACTTGCTTGCATTGATAGACATATTTAAATAGTGCAGCTACACCTCCACCTCTCCTAACAGTCCTGCAGACACTCATGTAAGTGAAGTTAGGAGGGGCTGCTTCATTGAGGACTGTTGCATAGCAGCTGTCTTTGTTTAGAAACATACATGAATGTAGTAGTGACGCAGTCTATGTTCCAGTCGAATGCTAGCAAGCAAACAGCCTTTTATAATGTGAATGTGTACCAATGAGAGTAATAAAGCCCTAGTTCATTGCTGCAACCCACTGACGCATCAATGTTTTGTGCTTCGGATCTGTTAGCCTGGATCACTAGATGCAAGTTACCTGTCATGAGCCAAGCTATTATGTTGAGACCAGCTCTCTCCCAACTACGGTTCGGAGCATGAAAACTGTAAAGGTAACACTGCGGGCTCGTCCGGGATCTAACAAGCAAGAAGTAATTTAGAAAAAAAGTTTGTCGGATGCAAAATGACGGTGCTCGGGGCTAGAACTAATGCTAGCGCTGGGACTATGAGGCCTGTTGAGATGGAAACCTCAAATGTAAATACCAACCCATTTTTAACGGATATAAGAGACATTAATATGGAACCAGTTAATCACAGGGATGGCCGAAATGGCGACAGCACTAATCCTTTGATTGTTTACGGACGGATGCCGTCATTCAACCTAGCTTCGCCCCCCACACCTGCATGCCCCGTCGAACGTGGTGGAGTAATAAGCTATGATAATAACTATGCCTCACACCGTGATCGATACCAATATGGTCAGTCAGCTGTGGAAAGGGCAAAGCCAGCACCACGGTTATCACACACAGAGCCAGATGTTTAAATAATGGACACTTGTGATGATGAGTATTATGGGCATAAAGAGATAATTCCAATATTAAAGCCAGGCCATTTTGATGGAATGGGCTCATGGAAAGACTTCATTCACCGGTTTGAAAGCTGTGCAAGGGCAATACATTGGTCAGAAATGACAATGGTGGTACAACTGAGATTCAGCCTGACTGGCACGGCTGAAGCTATCGTCCATACAAAACCCAGATTTGACCGCTGGAGCAATCGGTGAATTGTGGCTGAAATAGAGACCGCCTACGGGCCACGCTCTGACCAATACGCCGGCCATCGACATTATATAACTGAGACAGAAGGTTAGGGGGAAAAACGAAGCCTTACACCTATTAAGTGATGACATCTACGAGAAAGTGTCCATTGTATATGCTGACTATACAGAGCTAGAGCAGGACGCAATCTTGGTGGATGTCTTCACCAACGCCCTGGTAGACACCAAAGTGGTGCAAAAACTTCTGCAGAAGCACCCGCGAACCCTATCCAGAGCGTATGACATTGCACACAGCTACGAGACAACTAAGAGGGCTGCCAGAACGGTCACACAGTTCATGCAGCCTGGCCAATGCGGTTTCGTAAATCAGAGAGCCAGGGACGGCACAGTACGTGAGAATAACAGCAGCCCAGCTTGTGTGGAGCCAGTGGGGGTAGCTGTTTGATCCATCGACTCACCCAAGAGGGCTCCAAAATTTAATCAGCAGTGGCTCCAGAAGAGAGAAACAAATTTCAAAATGCCTATGGGGGATGTTCAATGCCACAACTGCTCCGGTCTGGGGCATATCCAGAGAAACTGCCCTCCCCCCCGTCGGCCCAGACAGCAAGGTTGGACAGTCAATAAGAACACAGCACCTGACACAGTTAAAGTGGTCACCTCTACTGCGAGTCAGGAAGACAACATGTGTATTAAAATATTGATATATGAACTGGAAATGTGTGCTCTGCTTGACTATGGTGCTCAGAAGAATGTGTTGCTCCTCCATGTCTTTAACTCCATTCCCACAGAGTCCAGAACCCCAATAGAGCCATCTGTCGCACAGGTCCTGCATGGTATTGGCCCCAGTGGTTTGGCAGTTCTGGGGGAAGTCAACCTACCAGTACAAGTTGGGAGCAAAGCTACCAATGTGAACTTTATTATTGCCAACACAACAGAGAACACAGGGGTTATCTTGGGGAACGCTTTCCTCCATTAAGTGCCCAGCTGGACTATGGTCGCCATGAGATAACCCTCTTCGGTGAAATGGTACCTCGTTTTAACCCAAGCCATCAGTCCCGAGTGCACATTGTCAGAGTGGCCCACACAACAATTTTGGAGTCTGGGTGTAAATATGTAGAGCCTCGCACCGCCCACCTGCGCCATGCTACTGAGGGAGACCTGGTGCTGAGCCCAAACAAGGGTTTCATAGAAAAGCACAGTGTTCTTATGGCTAACATCATCGTACAGGTGCAGCGGTCAACCAATGTGCCCATCAGAGTCTTCAACACTGGTTTCCTACCTGTCACTTCGAAGAGAGGTACTGTGGCGGGGATTCTACAGCCGGCCACGGTGTTGGGGAAGTTGGAGCCCCAGCCACCCTAGGCCCCACTGGCCCTTGAACATACTAACTCTCTCTGTGCTTCTTTACCTAGCAACCTGCTAGTCTTGTATAACGAGAGCTGTGGTAGTCTGTCCAAGGGCGACCAGGAGAGGTTGGCCCGCCTGCTACATTGACGTCTTTTCCATGGGGCCCAGTGATCTTGGCTGTACGGGACATGTGCAGCATGATATCATAACCACCCTTGGTCCGCCTGTGAAACACAAACCACGCAGGATGGCTAGAGACAAACAAACTGTAGCAGAACAGCAGGTGCAGCAGGGCCTGGACACTGGTGTGGCCCAACCCAGCAACAGCAGCTGGGCTGCACCGATCCTTATGTTCTGAAAGAATGACCAGACGTTGCGGTTATGTGTCGACTACAGGCCCCTAAATGAGAAAACCATAAAGGATGCTTATCCACTGCCCCGCATCCAGGACACCTTAGACACACTGTCCACTGCCAGGTACTTCAGCACACTGGATTTAACATCAGGGTACTGGCAGGTGGAGATGATGCCGAGAGCCAGGGAAGCCGCTGCTTTCTGCACCTGTAAGGGCCTGTTTAAATGGAACGTGATGCCTTTCAGACTTTGCAACGCACCAGCCACGTTCCAGAGGCTCATGGACCGTGTCCTGGTGGGGCTGCAGTGGGAGACCTGTTTGGTATACCTCTACGACATCATTGTCCTGGGGCGGGACGGAACTGAAATGTTGGAGCGGCTGATTCAAGTGTTTGGCCGACTACGTGCAGCCAACCTGAAACTTAAACTGTGTGCTGTTAAAAAAAAATAAACTTAAAAAAGTGTGTCCTGTTCCGAGAGCAAGTGGCTTACTTGGGGCACATCGTCTCCGCCAAAGGTGTCACCACCGACCCCCAAAAGATCCAAAAAGTGGCTGGGTGGCCCGCACCCCAAAACGTATCTGAAGTGCATCAGTTTATTGGCCTGGCATCATATTACTGATGCTTCATTAAAGATTTTGCCTCCGTTGCCAAGCCCCTCCACTAACTGACTGAAAAGTATGAACGCTTTAACTGGATGGATGAATGCCAGGAGGCATTTGAACAGCTGTAAAGCCATCTGACATCACCAACCATGCTAGGCTATCCCTTTGACAGTGGCCAGTTGCTCCTCAACACGGATGCCAGTGACTGGGGAATTGGAGCAGTCCTCTCCCAAGTGCAAGAAGGTGAGGAGAGAGTACTCGCTTATGGGAGCAGGAGATTGTCAGCCACTGAGCAGGACTACTGCACCACCCAACGAGAACTTTTGGCAGCTGTCGAATTCACCTCTCATTTCCGGCAGTACCTGCTAGGAAGATAATTCATCATATGGATTGACCACAGCAGCCTGCGCTGGTTGACTCGGATAAGGGAGCCTAATCACTCGCTGGCTGGAAAAACTGGCAGAGTACAACTTCCAGGTGATCCATCATCCAAGGAGACACCACCAAAATGCAGACCCGCTCCCTAGAAGACCCTGTGGGATGTCCTGCCAATGCACTGTGCCAGAGCCTAGCCTTCATAACCAGCTTCAGCACAAAGGGATTCAGTTCAACCTGGCAGAGAGTCCAGCTGCAGAGGAGGCTGGGGAAACTCCTGCAGAGCAACCTCCAGTGGGGGTAGTGGTGCCCGAAGGTAGCTGTGGAGGCAGTCCTGCAGTCGAGCCTAAGTATCTTCCAGTGGGGACAGTGGATGCTGCCAGTGACAATCAAGCTGGCTCTTCGTGCGTCCAGGTGTCTAGAGGGTGAGTGAGCCAGCCCAAACCAACCTGTTCAGTGGTTGGACCCGAGAGGAGTTAATCAGTGCCTAAGAAGCTGACCCAGATATAGCACCAGTGAGGAAGTGGATGGGCGAAGGGATGGGCAGGCCATCCTGGGTTGACATAGCACCCTACAGCCCTGCCACCAAAGCCTACTGTGGTACAGGACTACTTTAGCAAATGGGTGGAAGCTTATCCTGTTCCCAATGAACAAGCAACGACAGTGGCTGAAAAGATTGTTTCCGAGTGGGTGTGTAGGTACAGAGCTGCACAGTGCCTACAAAGCAACCAAGGTACCAATTTCGAGTCAGCTGTGTTCCAGGAAATGTGTGAGCTGCTGGGAATCAACAAGACACGGACCACGCCGTATCGCCCATAGTCAGATGACCAAGTAGAGCTTTTCAATGCCACCTTGCACAAAATCATAGCCACCACTGCAGAACGATGTCATTAGGACTGGGACATTATGAGACCATATGCAGTCATGGCTTACTGCACTACCAAATAAAGCTCTACAGGCCTGACACCTAATATGATGTTGTTCGGACGGGAAATTACAGAGCCAGTGGATCATGTTGCTGGGCTGCCACCTGACCCAGACAGCACTACTATCCCTCCATTTTATGTTGTACAGCTCAGGAAACTTTAAAGCTTTAAAAAAGACCATTGTGAGGGTGTTAGAGTTTTTGTTCCAGGTGACTCAAGAAAAAGTTTCCATTCAATCTTAAGGTATCTTCCCTCTAGTTAGCATTAATGTTATTTATCTACACCATTTCAATCAAAGACAATGCATGCATTGTCATATTTGATTTTGTTTTATGTAAATAGTGTTTTATTGCACAGTGGTTTAACAGAGGAAACCATAACCTATATTTACATTTATATGCAAAAAATGGGCTGTAAAAGACACAATTTTAATAGGAAAGAAAAAAAAAAACTTTACAGACAATGCCCTTTTTTTTTCTTTCA
Source organism: Carassius carassius (assembly GCF_963082965.1). Lineage (NCBI taxonomy): Eukaryota > Metazoa > Chordata > Actinopteri > Cypriniformes > Cyprinidae > Carassius > Carassius carassius. The sequence goes on along the minus strand of NC_081777.1, from coordinate 13,444,767 downwards.
CGTATGCCAGGGAGGAGAACGCTAGCTTACACAGGTAAGAGGTTGAAAACAGCAACAACACATTAAAGGCACATTCGTATAGTGTATTCGGGGCCCATGTGCTGCCAAAATTCATCCAAAGACATTTATCCAAATTTTAAAGTGCAATCCATACAGAGTTCTACCAGTTCTTCTTGCACTTTGATTGTCAATATCTTTGCTGATTCAAATGAGAGAGGGTTAAAAGGATCACTGATCCAGTCAAAGTTTTCATTAGCAGTGGGGGAAGTAATACTCAAACCTTTACTGTATTGCTTTCAAATGTGCCGCTATAGATTTGAATAGAACTGGTGTCTTAAGGCTGGGACACACCGCACAGACCGGCAGATGTTTGCCAACAGTGAGCGATGGCCTGTCTAGTTTTTTTTTTTTGTGTGTGTGTTTGTTTACCTTGTATACCTTTGTTTCAGTTTCATCTTCTGAATGACAAATATATAATAGTAATAGCTGCTGATATATACAGTTAATTCCTCTCACGCATGCGCAGAAGGCACGTGTTAGTTTGCCGTCAGCTGTAGTCGGTGCGGTGTGTTCGAGCTCACCTTTTTGGTTCAACGCTGCCGATGTGAGGTGACAACACGTCAGCTTTCGTCGCCGCTAGTTCTTTGAAGTCGGCTTGGTGTGTCCCGGCCTTTTTGAGCTGGGTCCTCTGCTGTTAAGAGAAACATGTTTATGTGTTTATTTTTCAGTTTTTCTTGCCACAGCTTGTGTTTGGCCTTGAAACTGTTAAGTTTGCTAAAGTAAAAAATATTGCTTAAGTTAAAATATTTTCATTCTTTCCTTCCATCTTTGTGTTAAGCTCATTTATGTGACTAAAATGTCTTTGAAATATGCAATCTTAACCCACCATGAGTCATCACTAATCTGTTATGGTGGGGTATTCAGTTAAAAAAGCTCATCTCTATAGATACAAGTAACTTTTTCAAATATTTACAAATTAGAAGCTGGATCAAGAGTCAAACTAAAGATAATTTTCCACACAGACCTGAGGAATCTTTACTTGAAAAATGCATTTTCAACTACAAATGTAATAGAATTAAAGGTTTAATATCTACAGTGTATAAAACCATAAATGACAATTTACCGGCTTATGCCAGATATACAAACAAAACAAGGTGGGAGTCTGATCTTGGGTGCACTTACACAGAGGAGAATTGGAACAGATTATTGGAATTGGCACAAACAAAATTGGTGTCCTCTAAACACAGACAAATTCAATTCAATATTTACCATAGAACATATTTTACGCCATATAGGTTAAGTAAATTAGGAAATGACATATCTGATCAATGTCAAAGATGCACCATCTCTGTCGGAACTCTTGTGCACATGCTATGGAGTTGTACCCGTTTGAAGCCATACTGGACTCACATCATCGCAGTAACCTCTCGGGTTTGTGGACAGGCTCTGGACGCCGACCCTAGGATTTGGTTACTGGGGGATGTAACCTTACTGAAGGTGAACTCAAATATGAAGCATTTTGTGTTACTAGCAGCAACGGCTGCCAAGAAGTGTATCCTGAAGGATTGGAAGCATGTCACCCCCCCCCAGCCAAAAACATTGGGCTAATGAATTCCTGTCGTACTGCACCCCAGAAAAAATCTACATTCTATCCGAGGAAAACTAGATGACTTTGAACTGATTTGGACTCCTTTTCTGAACATCCTGACCCAACTTGACATGACCACAGACTAGATGTAAATCTATGTTTATTACAGTTTATCTCTATCTTTATGATTATTTAATATCTTGCCTTGTGGAGAGAGGGTTTTTTGTTGTTTTTGCTGTTTTATTTACATACTATGATGATCGCATTTCATTGTACTGTATGGTCAAAAGGTCTTCAAAGGTGATCGTGACTTCAAAGGTGATAATCGGGAACAATCTGGACTTCAAAAGTGAATTGTGCCCGAGCGCATTTGACCCCCAAAGCCTAGGTTGTTTGACTAGTGTGATCACTCCATACCGTAATAGGTTTCACTAGATTCATCTTGTCATTCAGGTATTATCTGGTAGACAAATAATGCAACATCATTGTCATTTGTGTGTGCAAATTGAAAGATTCAGCTTTTCACATCAGAGCTGTGAGTGTTAATTTCATTCTACAAATAGAATGTTAATATGACAATTCTCACATTCAGATTTTCAACCTCTCGGGTTAAGCTACTGATATACCTCCATAAATAGTCAGATGTTGTTGTTGAAAAAAGAAAAAAAAAAGACACAAAGAAAAAATAATAAACACCAGCAGCAATCACTGTCCCCTCCAAAATGTTTAAAGTAAATTAGCATAAACAAACTAGTAAATAGTAGTAGTATTTTGAGGCTTCAGAGTGCCGCAAAATGAAAATTTGCATAGATACAATTAGAATATTCGACTCTTTAAACCATACTTCCTCTTCTTAGACAGCATACAATTATACATATTAAGCTAATAAATAAAAATATTCTACTTACCGAACTTGTATTCTGAGAAAATGTCCAAACTTTGGGGAGAAGCTGACCAAGATGGGTGCAGCCAACTTACATTTACATTTACATTTAATCATTTAGCAGACGCTTTTATCCAAAGTGAATTACAAATGAGAACAATAGAAGCAGTCAGGTCAACAAGAGAACAACAACAGTATACAAATGCCATGACAAGTCTCAGTTAGTCTAGTATAGAACGCATAGGTAGGTTTTTTTTTTTTTTAATTAAATGACAAGAAAAGGAAAAGGGCTAGTGTTAGTTGGTTAAGTGCAGGCGAAAAAGATGAGTCTTTAGATGTTTCTTGAAAATGAGTAAAGACTCAGCTGTACGAATTGAGATTGGGAGGTCATTCCACCAGCTGGGCACAGTCCAGGAAAAGGTCCGTGAGAGTGATTTTGAACTTCTTTGGGATGGTACCACAAGGCGTCGTTCACTTGCAGAGCGCAAACTTCTGGAGGGCACATAAGATTTAACCAATGAGTTTAGGTAAGTTGGTGCCGTGCCAGTGGTCGTCTTGTAGGCTAGCATCAGTACCTTGAATTTGATGCGAGCAGCTACTGGTAGCCAGTGTAACCTGATGAGGAGAGGAGTAACGTGAGCTTTTTTTGGCTCATTGAAGACAACCCTCGCTGCTGCATTCTGGATCAGTTGCAGAGGCTTGATAGTACATGCAGGAAGGCCCGCCAGGAGAGCATTACAATAGTCCAGTCTGAAGAGAACAAGAGCTTGGACAAGAAGTTGGGTTGCTTGCTCTGACAGGAAGGGTCTAATCTTCCTAATGTTGTATAAGGCAAACCTGCAGGACCGGGTGGATCTAGCTGTCCTCGAAGGAGTAATGGTTGATGAGCCCAGCTGTATAGAGAAGTTGTGATGAAGCAATGGGTTAGATGGAATCACCAGGAGTTCTGTCTTCGTCTGTCTGCAATGGCCTTCATGAGAATGACGAGATCTCGCAATAAGTGAAGTTGAGAACGTGATATTGCTATTGAATTGATTCAACACCTTTGAGAGTTGAGAGGACAAATACTCTAGTTCAGCCAACTTACAAATTAGTTGAGACATTGAAAACTTAAAATGTTAAGTTGAATGAACTGCAAGTTGTGTCAACATAAATCAATGAAACAAGTTTTTTTTTTTTTGTCTTTTTTTTTCTTGCTGAGCAAAACTTTTCTCCATTGAGTGGCCATTTCAAGCATCTGAGCAAAAACATTAATCTTTAAACCCTGTACAGCGCACACACACAAATGTCTGTTTGGGGTCAGACATTTTTTCTTTCTTTTTTAAAGAAACTTTAAAAATACATTAAAGAAACTTTATTCAGTAAGGATGTGTTAAATTGATAAAATTGATAGCAAAGACTTGTTAGAAAAGATTTCTATTTTTTTTTTTTTTAAATAAATGTTGTTCTTTTTAACTTTTTATTAATCAAAGAAAAAAGTAACACAGGTTCCAAAAAATATTAAGCAGCACAACTGTTTCAACACTGATAATAAATCAGCATATTAGAATGCCCCTTTTTTTTTGACAATAAAAATCTGTGTATGCACACTGGCCAGGAGATGACAGTGCCCACTGGAATCTGTAGAATGATCAATTTGGAGTGCAAATGTGCCATTTTGTTAAGTATTTCATTTAGTAGTGTTTCTATATCAGCAACCATGTCATCAATGCGATGTGTAATCGTGTTGTCAGATAACAGGATTTTGTTAATTTCTTTGACAGCGTCCTCCCCTATCATCACCCATGGGCGTCACTAGGCCATTTTTAGGGGGCTATACAGTGGAATACTGCAATAAGTTTAGTATATGACCCCCATTAATAAAACATTGTATACAGTACTGACCAAAAGTTTGGAAACATTACTATTTTTTATGTTTTTTTAAAAGAAGTTTCTTCTGCTCATCAAGCCTGCATTTATTTGATCAAAAACACAAAAATGTGAATATTGTAATATATTATTACAATTTAAAATAATTGTTTTTAAATTTATTATACTTTAAATTATCATTTATTTCTGTGATGCAAAGTTGAATTTTTAGGATCATTATCACATGATCCTTTAGAAATTATTCTAATATGATGATTCATTATCAAAGTTGGAAACAGTTCTGCTGCCTAATATTTTTTCAGAACATGTGATACTTTTTTTAGGTTACTTTGATGAATAAAAAGTAAAAAAAAAAAAAAAAAAAGAAGCTATGTTTTTAAAATATAAATATTTTGTAATAACAATATACACTACTGGTCAGTAATTTGGGGTGAGTAATTTTTTCTTTCTTTCTTTTTTTTTAAATAAAATCAATACTTTTATTCAGCAAGGATGGGTTAAATTGATAAAAAGTGATAGTAAAGAAAATATATTATTAGAATATATATTATTAGAATTTTTTTTTTTTAATAAATGAAGTTCTTTTTAACCTTTTATTCATCAAATATATTAGACAGCAGAACTGTTTCCAACACTCATAAATCAAAATATTAGAATGATTTCTAAATGATCATGTGATAGACTGGATGTTACATGTGACACTGAAGGCTGGAGTAATGATGCTGAAAATTCAGCTTTGCATCACAGGAATAAATTATTTATTTAAAGTATATTCAAATACAAAACGATTATTTTAAGTTGTAATAATATTTCACAATATTACTGTTTTTTCTGTATTTTTGATCAAATAAATGCAGGCTTGATGAACAGAAGAAACTTCTTTCAAAAACATTAAAAATAGTAATGTTTCCAAACGTTTGGTCTGTACTAATATTTTGCTACAAGCCTTGGATATGAGTAATTATTTCATTATTGAAAATTAATTTGTTAAATTATACAGGGTTACAAGTACATAAGTTATATATAAATTAATGCATTTACTGGAACAAACAAAACTATACAGCGCAGCATGAAATTGAAATGAATCACTAATGTCTGCCAGTTTTATAGAAGGTTTTGTAACAGGTTACATCTGCATGCATGCTAATAAATATCCATACAAAGGTCATGAAGTGATTACTACATTTTAGGAAAGTCATTGTCTGATATGGGGAAATTGTTTTTACAAATTTAATCCTAGAATTGTTTTTTTTTTTATGTTGCTGAAGTTATAATACAGTCAAAATAAATTAGTATGTACTTAATATTAGCATATGTATGAGGCTCAGTGTTTCACCTGCTTATATAAATTTATAGCATATGCATGAGCTAAACATTTAACCTTTTAATTACTTTAGAACTCATTTAAAACAATGTGCATTCTATAAAGTGCTATTTAAATAAAGGTAATAATATTTTAAATGTACGCATGTCTATACTGTTTACTGTTAAAACAACAGTAATGTAGAAAATGTAGAAAACTAAAGATATAAATTCAATACATTAAAAAGTAACTTCCATTTGTTGTTAACTGCAAAAAGTCAATATCATTTCTTATTAGAAAGTACATAATGCAGGTCCAGAATATGGCTGTGATGGAGATGGTCACTGAGAGTCCACTGTGTCTAGTGCTGACCCGGCCTACACTGCAGAGCCTGCCACAGCCTGTGGGAGAAATGCATTTGATAGAGCTGGCCTATTGGCCTTTAATCAGTTATATGATTAACTCTGGTTTCAAAGAGCTGTTGAAGATTTCCCCATCATTTGTTTCTTTGTGTTTTTCTCTGGTTTTAGCAAAATTATGTAACATTTTGGGGCAAATATGCAAAATAGTAAACCAAAACTTGAAACTAAAATGGCAAATATCTCCACAGCTACAGTAAATTTTCCAGGAGAACTGACATAAGCTGGGATAAATGTGAGCCAGACAGCACCGAATATGAGCATACTGAATGTGATGAACTTGGCTTCATTGAAGTTATCAGGGAGCTTCCGAGCAAGAAAAGCTAAAACAAAACACAAACTTGATAGCAGGCCAGTATAACCCAGAACAGCCCAGAAACCAAGAGCTGAACCTACATTACATTCTAGAATGATTTTTTCTCTATAATAACTTAAATTCATATATGGGAAAGGAGGGGATATTGTTAACCAAAGCACACAGACAATCACCTGTATTAATGTTAAGGAAACAACACTGAGTCGTTGCTGTGCAGGCCCAAACCATTTCATGACATCACTTCCTGGAAGTGTAGCTCTGAAGGCCATTAAGACTACCAATGTTTTCCCCAGAACACAGGAGATACAAAGGACAAAAGTGATCCCAAATGCTGTGTGACGCAACATACAGGACAGCTCAGTGGGCCGGCCAATGAAAATTAATGAACAGAGAAAACACAGTGAGAGCGAGAAGAGCAACAGGAAGCTCAGCTCTGAGTTGTTGGCTCTGACAATAGGTGTTTCTTTATGGAGATAAAACAGAAAAGATACCATTGCTGTTAATAATACGCCAATGAAGGAGAAAATGCAAAGCACCATCCCCATGATTTCTGTATAGGAAAGGAATTCAACCACTTTTAATACACATCTGTCTCTGCTTTCATTCGACCAGTACTCCAAATCACAAGGAAAGCAGTCACTAGAATCTGTGAAGGAATTTCAAGAAAATATTGTTTAAATGGAAAATGCATCATAAAGTTACATGACCAATGGACAGTATTATGCTCCACTTTGTCATACTTTAAAGAAAGTTAACCAGCATGTGCTAATTTACCTGTGCTATTACTGATTTCTCCTTCTGCACATGGAGTACAGTCATAACAGCAAACAGGCCGACCTTTCTGCACAGTCTTTCTAGTTCCAGTGGGGCAGCTTTCACTGCACACGGACACAGGCAACTGTAGCAAAATGTTCTTTCAATAAGATGCCCAAATAATGGTTTGATTTGTTAAATTAATTGCTTGTTTTCATGAAATTATTATATCATTGATGTACCTGTGCTCTCTTCCCTGCCCATAGTATGTGTTCCTGATTAACTTGAAGACGTTGCTCTAAAGGCAGTGAGCTGTCATAGACACCCACATTCTCAAACTGTAATCTTCCATCCTCAGCAGGCTGCCAGTTCACCAGGTCATATATTGCCACTGGATCACCACTTGCATCAAAAAATATATTCTCACCTGTTTTCATAGTGAAGCTCACATCTCTCATATATTGCAATACCTCAAAGGAAAGGCCAGAAACATCATTCATTTTAGTATGATTTTTCTACGATTTTTCTAAAATATTTTTTATGCTCTTACTTTTTTTGGTGTGGGCAGCTCTCCTTTGCTGTTGTTGGTGGATGATTTAAAGTCTTTTAAAACATTATGCAGTGTGTGTGCAACAGCATACACTGCAGTGTAAGCTTTATGTTCTATTCGTAGCTCAGATACATCAGTATATTCATTTTGCAGCTCTGCCAGTTTCTCTGAGCCAGTACAGGCATTACTACCACTGGTTCTGAAAGAACACTGAAAAGCTGTTTCCCAGAATTCCTTTAAAAGTTCATTTTTTAGTTCTTGATTAGGGTTCAGATTCACTAGGAACTCTCGCAGACCCAGAAGCTTGGCATTTACTACAGCAAAGCCCACAGCTCCAGAAAGGAAACTGTATTCCTTGGTTTCTGCAAGATTTCGAGATGTTATCCAGGATTCACTGCCAACCCACTGCAGCCCTGTGATGTTTTGTTCTGCAATTACTTTCACAAGGGGGGCAAAATCTCCAAATGAGATAAAAGCCACCACAACCCTGGCTGTGCCCTTTTTAATCACTTCCAGTGTCTTCAGAAACTGCTCTTGTGGATCAGTTCTTAATACAGCTTCTGAGTATTCAATGCAAATACCTTCTTGTTTTGCAGCCTCTTCAAATGCTGCTATCCCATTATTACCATAGTCACTGCGACTCCTGACCGTCCCAACCCAGGTCCAGCCAAAATACTTGACAAGCTGTGCCAGTGCTCTGCTTTGGTAATAATCACTGGGTATTGTTCTAAAGAAGGATGGATATCTTTTCCTGTTACTCAGGCATGTGCATGTGGCAAAATGACTGATCTGTAATTTAAAGAAGCAGAGTACATTAACCATATCTTTTTTAGATCCTTGTTTATGCACGATAAATCATCATTATACAGATAACATGTGTGTGTGTGTGTGTGTGTGTGTGTACACACACTGCTAAAATCTAACCAATATAAAACACTGATTTCTATATGTACACTTATTGTATATTTACACTTGTCATGCTTAATCAGTATAAGCAAGAGTTCTTACAACAGGTATGTTGAATGCCCCAACCACAGTAGCCAAAGCTATGGTAGGAGAAGATGTCGACTCTCCAACAATGGCCTGGACAGCTGGTGATCGAGAGCAGGATATATCACTCAAAATATTTTCATAACCATTCATCAAAGACATGCCTGACAGGATAGCCAATGCTATAGAGTTACAGGCATCGTATATTTTATAACCCAAAGAAACTCCAGGCAAAAGCTGTGTGCTGTTATTTATCTCCTCAATGGCAAAAATAAATGTCTGAGCAAATTTAAATTCACGCAAATTTAACCTGTGAAATTAAATAATTGGTTTTGTAAAATGACAAATATTTATCATTCATGTTATTTTTTTATTTTTATTAATTATATATATCATCATACAGACCTGAGGCATGTTGTTGGCTCTGGTTTGGAAGTGAAAGGGTGCATCTTTAGCAGAGCACTTCTGTGAATTGAGAAAATCGCTCCAATGTTGATGTCTCTTTCTGCAGAAAGTACAGGAAATGCAGAGTGACCAAGCAGACTGCAGAGTTGTGCTGAAGCTGGCACAAAGACACCATGCACCACCACCAGCAGTAGAAGCAGTGACACAGTGCTTTTTGCCATACCAGTAGTATGTATGAGAGACAGGAACCTCTGAGACAGAAATGGAAAAGTGCTGCATTTTATCATACCTTAAAATACCCTGTGGGATTGCCATATTGAACCATTTACATGTTTCATTATGGAGGAAAACAGCATTTGAGGGAAAATTAAAATTTATAGTTTACAGTTTATTTGTGCTGTTGTTTTCTTTTATATTATTTTGGTTTTATTTACTTTTTAAAATTGGTATCTTGTTTTAAAAAAGAATAGCATTTTCTGAAATTTCAGAATTCTGAAATTCTGAAAAATAAATAGTATGTTATTACAGTCATGCATTTTAGTGGTGACTTGTAAAATTTCTGCAAACACTAATAATTCAACATTTATTAGATAACGGCAAAAATAAATACAAAAATACAGATTTTGAATGTATTTTAGAATGTTTAAATATGAATTCAAAAAATATTTATCATAAGTTGTGAGGAGATAGTGAAGCATCAAGAAAAACAAACTGTAAATTAAATGAGTCCCTATTGACCCATATATGTGTTCATTGCACTTTCTTTCTTTAAAGGTGTCATGTTATGCAAGTTTTCCTTTCTCTTTGGAGTGTTACAAGCTGATTTTGCATAGATAAGATCCGATCTCTGAAGTTGCAAAGACTAAAGTATCAAAAACAAAAGAGATATTCTTTATCAACATTAAGACTCTGCCACGCCCCTGTAAATCGGCTCATTCAATCACTCCCCCACATGTCTGCATCATGATGTGGGAATATTTGCATAATGCCACCCAAATGTTCATGCAAAGAAAGAAGGCGTGGTTTCAGTAATAGCAGTTAGTGTTAAAGCACCCATGTCAGGGAAATGCTGTGTGTTTCCAGGCGAAAGCAAAAGCACTTTATTTGGCCTTCCGAAAGTAGATGCATTCAGGAATCTTTAAGATTACTTACAAGTTACAACAGAACCACAACACATTTTATGGACAACCGTTTAGTGAACAAAGGAGAGGAGGTAATTCTGAATTTGCTATGGCAATCTGGCAATTCTAACTCAACCACTGTAAGTATAGTTTGTTATTTGTTTAAGTTTTTGATATTGACTGTTCAGATGTGGAGTTTTGCACATTGCGCGCGTGTGTGTGTGTGTGTGTGAGAGAGAGAGAGAGAGAGACTGTCACATCACAGTACATTTACATTTACGCATTTAGCAGATGCTTTTATCCAAAGCGACTTACAGTGCATTCAGGCTATATATATATATATATATATATATATATATATATATATATATATATAATTTTTTTTTTTTATCAGTATGTGATTTCCCTGCAGTGGTGTATAGGTACCTGAAAGTCAAAAATCAAGTAAAAGTACAGATATCTTACCAGAAAATGACTTTGGTAGATGTTGAAGTTACCGTTTAGAATATAACTTGAGTAAAAGTCTTAAAGTATGTGATATTTATTGTATTTATTATTAAGTACAAAAAGTATTTTTTAACCCTTGTGCATTGTTCAAATTCACTACCCTTTCGTTATGTTCGGGATGAAAACATCCACTCAATTAAACTGCTGTAAAAATGTGTCAAATTTTTTTTGGCATAAATCTGTTAATCAACTTCAGTCCTGATCAAAACTACCAAATATTTTTTTTAAATGCAAGATTTTAACTCTTTAAATGCCAAGTTCATAAATGATGTCACTGATTTGGGGGGGAAAACACACAAAATGACTTATTTTTAATATAAAAGTAATTGTGGCTGGATTTTTTTTTTTACTTTTTATAACAGTCTTGGGCATGTCAAAGATTAGTAGCAACATTGGCTTTGATGCATTTTTAGTTTTGTGCAGCATTAGATTTAATTGTTTTCCCCCTAATTTGTTGTTGGTGGCTGTTTTTGCCCCATTGACTTCCATTATAATGACATTTTTTGATTTGCAAAGCCATGACACCATGACAATTATTGCCATGAGGGCAATAATTTCCTAAATATCAAAAACTCCACATGGACCAAAGACAAGCGATATAGTGTGTAAAAAGATGGATTTAGATGACTTCAAGATGCATACAGGTAACCACATATTTTAATTTTGGTTTAATTTGTAGCCATGCACATGAAAAAAAATATACTAATAAAAATATAGTAAAATACACTTTACTATAGTGGTTCAAAAGAAAAGTATAGTACTTAAAACTATAACTATAGTATTTAAAAATGTTAAAGTGATGCACAATAACCACAACATATACCATGCTTCACCTTAAATGTAGTTTTACTGTGGTATTTGTACGTATGGTAACCACAGCACTTGTCATTTTACCATAGTAGCTCTACTGCTTACTCGGTGTATGAAAAGCACTGTGCAACACAGCACTTACCATGGTTTAACCACAGTGACTGCATTTTTATGCAGTATTTGTAGTTAAAGCACATAACCACAACACTTACTATCGGTTAACGTCAGTACCTTTTTGTGAAGTGATTGTGTCACAGGACGGGGCGGGCCAATCAGGCTGCACCCACCCCTAAGACCCGTACCACCCTTGGGGAGTCGGACAGAAGCCAGGCAAGGATGACAGACAACAAGGCTTCAAGTAACACAGTATTTTATTGAGTATAAAAATGGATAAGGGGATCTAAAATGGTGAGTCTTCTGGGCAGGGTCGTTCCGTCCAGCGGACCCGGCGAGAGGCCCACAGAGTGCAATGTAGAGGGGTGCTCTGGTAAGTGGCTTCGCTGTCTTCCAATGGAAGGGACGAGTCGGAGCTCACGACTGGGAGGAGGCTGATATAGGACCGTTCAGGTGTGCTTTTCGGGTGACGTACTCCCTTCTTCTTCCCAGAGGGAGGACGGGTCGGGATTTACGAGCGGAGGGACTGTGGTGGAACAGTTAAGGTGCGTGTTTTGGGTACGTAATCCTCCTCTTCTACAGATGACGGGCAGAGAACTGACGGCTGAGGAGCCCCACTGCAAGCAGTCAGGTGAGTATACAGACACGTAATCCTCTTCTTCTACCAGTAACAGACAGAGAACTTACGGCTGAGGAGCTTCAATGCAAAGCAGTCAGGTGAGTATACAGGTAGGAAATCCTCTTGAAGGGCTGGCGGACACAGAGCTTACGACGGGAGAACTTCGCTGCAAAGCAGACAGGTGAATACACAGGTATGTAATCCTCTTCTTCAGAAATGACAGACAGAGAACTTACGGCTGGAGGACTTCACTGCAAAGCAGTCAGGCGAGTATTCAGATATGAAATCCTCTTGAAGGGCTGGCAGACACAGAGCTTACGACGGGAGAACTTCGCTGCAAAGCAGACAGGTGAATACACAGGTATGTAATCCTCTTCTTCAGAAATGACAGACAGAGAACTTACGGCTGGAGGGTTTCACTGCAAAGCAGTCAGGTGAGTATTCAGGTACGAAATCCTCTTGAAGGGCTGGCAGACACAGAGCTTACGACGGGAGAACTTCGCTGCAAAGCAGACAGGTGAATACACAGGTATGTAATTCTCTTCTTCAAAAATGACAGACAGAGAACTTACGGCTGGAGGGCTTCACTGCAAAGCAGTCAGGTGAGTATACAGGCACGTAATCCTCTTGAAAGGCTGGCAGACACAGGGCTTACGAAGGGAAAAGTTTGCTGCAAGCAGACAGGTGAATACACAGGTATGTAATCCTCTTCTTCAGAAATGACAGACAGAGAACTTACGGCTCGAGGACTTCACTGCAAAGCAGTCAGGCGAGTATTCAGGTATGATATCCTCTTGAAGGGCTGGCAGACACAGAGCTTACGAAGGGAGAACTTCGCTGCAAAGCAGACAGGTGAATACACAGGTATGTAATCCTCTTCTTCAGAAATGACAGACAGAGAACTTACGGCTGGAGGGCTTATCTGCAAAGCAGTCAGGTGAGTATACAGGCACGTTATCCTCTTCTTCTACAGATGACAGACAGAGAACTTACGGCTGGAGGGCTTCACTGCAAAGCAGTCAGGTGAGTATTCAGGCACGTAATCCTCTTGAAAGGCTGGCAGACACAGAACTTACGAAGGGAGAAGTTCGCTGCAAGCAGACAGGTGAATATACAGACAAGTAATCCTCTTCTTCTACAGGTGACAGACAGAGAACTTACGGATGGAGGAATTTACTGCAAAGCAGTCGGTTAAAGCATTCACCTATGTGTCCCTTTTCACAATGGGCTGTTAGGTAATACACTCAAATATCTGTGGAGTACAACAGTGTTAGCCTCTTCTTACGTCTTAGAACGTGATAGAAAACTCAGCTAAGTAATGGACATCCGTCAGGTTTAAGTTCACACTTCACACATCAAAACAGTGCATCACATCACTTCATCACTGCAATTCAACACTCAGTGGGAAATACATATATAGATGGCCGTTGCCCATTTTCTGACCTGGCATTCACATCAGGAAGTCCCATAGACAAGAGCTAGCCCGGTGTTCCGTTGTTATTGTATTGGTCCAGCGGGAGGCAATCGCGGCGAACATTAGTTCCGCCTTGACAGTTGAAATTTTGTCACCTCGTGACAATTGTAATTCAGGATTTTTTCTGTCTTGCAGTTACGTCAGATCACATACTCCACAACAAACTGTAATCCAGTAATTCTTTTAAACCATCTCTTGTAAAAAATATATATTCATTTCACCTGAAAGGGAAGACCAAAGGAAGGCCAATCATGGTATTTGAATTTTGGCAGAAGACCAAAAGCTGCCAAGGCAAACAGTTCCAATGGTATGTCTGTGTTGATCTGAGCATCTTGAATGAACTTTACTGCAGTTACATTTTGCCCAGCATGTCCTAATTCTTCAACATTGGTTTACATACTGTACTGCAGAGCCCCATGAGGAAAACCCCCACAAAAGTCTCATGTCAAAGTAGTAATAATTCATACAACTTAACAAGTCAGCAAATTCATATGATATTATACAAGCATATTGTACTATTTTTACCCCTAATGCTAACATTGGCCATTGCCTCAACTCTCATGCAGATTGTGCACATTGTAAGTACGTAGTCGGAGTGTTTATATCATACATTTTATATTAAATCCATTGTATTCTTTATTAATCTTTACAAACTGGCTCAGTGTTTTCCCGTTCCAAAGGTACATGATATCTGTCCACACCTCACAGTCTGCCTCTCTGTCCATGTTGATCTGTTTAAGAAGCAAGAGTCTGGAAATGCTAGTTTAACTTGTCACTGTGAGCACTTCTGTCAATATGTGTATTATATTGACAGGATATAAAATATTATTTGACATCTTATGACGTTCTGTAAACAAATTATCTTTTTATTTGTGAATATTAAATGTTTTTTAAGGGGTTTTTATTGCATATTTCTAAGTTACATATTTATTTCCATGTACCCATTAATTACTTTATCAATCAGTCGTTGTTTTAAGTTGTTATATATCACTATAACTGCTGTTTTTTTTGGTTGTGATTTAAAAAAAAAATTTTTTATAGTGGCACAATTTGGAGAGAGTGCTGTTCTGGGCACTAGTCTTGGAAAAGTTTGAAAAATCAATAAAAATGTGTAGTGTGTGTTTAATATTCACGTAGTTTAACTGGCAGGGCTAAGAATGGCAAGTTTGTATGGTCCATTTCCATTAAACGTAAAATCGATTAATTTTACCTTTAATTCACTATAATTGCACTGTAAATGTTACAGAAGCAAAATTGAATAGAATAAAAAAAATGGATGTTTGAATAATTATTAGAGGGATTTTTTTTTTTTTTTGAAAGTAAATGGAATTTTTTGGCATTTATTATTTATTTTTCACACAGTATATTCATACTTTTGAGTTTAAATAATGTACATTAATATAAGTGTAAACAATGTATACAATGGAAAACTTAACACCATTGTTTGAAAATCAAAAAACATAAAAACACTAAATCAAATCTATTGCTGCATCAGGATAACCACACAATGCAATCTGTTGTTGCAGTTTTATATTGAGTGGAGACAAATAAATCTTTAACTGATAATCTGTCCATTCACCCCAAGAACCTGGAAGGTCCTGTCATAAATGACCATATATTGACAAGTTAGTGTAATGCCTCTGCTCAACTGGGTTGCCATTGGCTTTGAATTTCTATTGGCACTCACAGAGCTCGCTATCTATTAACCCAAATTAAAATATGTTTAACTCTGTAAAGGCAGTTTTGCTGTTATTATTATGTCAGTATTACCTTCAGTTAGCAATTCCGTGTTGCTATGTCATGAGAAATGACAACTTTACTGAGATCCTAACCCTAACCCTGAGCATGACATTATTAAACTACAAATACCAGCGCCATGTTTTTCTTAAGGGTGTTTCTTATGAGTCTTAATGTAGTTTAAAATGTTTCATAATAAAATGAGGGAAAATACAATCTTTTTTGAACAAAGGAATATATAAAACAAGCGGCAACCTCCCGCTCTCTCTTGTGAAGCCCATACGGAAGTGACTTAAATTGTAATCAATCGACTGGCTGCTAGAGGCTGGCTGCAAAAGGGAGTCAATCCCATAGACTCCCCTTGTTAAAATGCCCAACTTTACAGCAAAAATAAATAAATAAATAAAACCTTTACACATTCAGTTTCCTGCCTGCTCATCATCAGAGCTCTCCTGGTTTTTTTTTCCTTTTGCTTGCTTCTCCATGTCCCTACCATAGATTTCTTCTTTCATAACTTAAGAAGAATGATGCTGTGAAGAAGAATTTCCCTAAAGGGACAATAAAGTCTAAAGTCTTAAACAATTTGCAGTTGTTATCCAGCACCCTACAGTACAACTCATGAACAGTGAAACTGATTGGACTATGAGATTGGTGGTGTGTGGAGGTTCTGTGATAACATTTGATTGATGGTAACGGTGAGAGCAATCCATGGCTCGGGTGGCTGGAGTCTCTGAAGATCCTCCTCACAAACAACCTGGTATAAATGTCCTGGAGGGACAAAACGTATTTAGGGTTTGGTAAATCAACAGAGTATTTTTTTATATATATATATAATTGTTGCACTGGACTTACCATTGATTCTTCCAAGTATGAGTCTATGCAACAGCGATTTAACATTCTGACTGGAGAATTTTACATTTTGAATTTAAAAAAATCTAGGAGATGAATAGGAAATGTGATCAAAAAAAAAAGAAATGTGTGTACAATTTAAAAATCCCCCACAATGCAGAAAAAAGCACAGCATCATTGGGTAAAACTATAAAACATCTAGAGTGCAAAATCAACACACCAACTCACACACGTGCAGACACACACACACATGAACTGGTGTGACTGTAACACTGCTAGGTAACATAAAATGGTAACACTTTACAATAAGGTTCTATTAGTTAACATTAGTTAATGCATTAGTTAACATGAACTAACCATGAATGACACCTCTGTTCAGCATTAGTTAATATTTGTTAACGTTAACTCACACATGTACTAATGCATCAATTCACACTAACAGCACGGTTATTTAACATTAGTTAATGCATTAGTTAACATGAACTATCCATGAACTAACCATAAACGACACCTCTGTTCCGCATTAATTCATATTTGTTAACGTTAACTCACACATGTACAAATGCATCAATTCACATTAACGGCACGGTTAGTTAACATTAGTTAATGCATTAGTTAACATGAACTAACCATGAACGACACCTCTGTTCCGCATTAATTCATATTTGTTAACGTTAACTCACACATATACTAATGCATCAATTCACATTAACGGCACGGTCAGTTAACATTAGTTAATGCATTAGTTAACATGAACTAACCATGAACGACACCTCTGTTCCGCATTAGTTAATATTTGTTAACGTTAACTCACACATGTACTAATGCATCAATTCACATTAACAGAACGGTTAGTTAACATTAGTTAATGCATTAGTTAACATGAACTAACCATGAACGACACCTCTGTTCCGCATTAGTTAATATTTGTTAACGTTAACTCACACATGTACTAATGCATCAATTCACATAAATAAGGCATTGATTTGTTGGTAAACATAACTCTACAGCGGAAAAATGTTGTTCATGTTTATACGCACTTTACTATTACTTGCATTCAAATAAGCATTTATTAATGGATTGAGTGAACCTTATTGTAAAGTGTTCACTATTTCAACATTAACTGATGTGTTACTAACATTTGTAGACTCTTTATTGACATGACTTACCATTAATAAAGCATTTATTGATGGAATTTATGAACCTTATTGTAAAGTGTTCACTATTTCAACATTAACTGATGTGTTACTAACATTTGTAGACTCTTTATTGACATGACTTACCATTAATAAAGCATTTATTGATGGAATTTATGAACCTTATTGTAAAGTGTTCACTATTTCAACATTAACTGATGTGTTACTAACATTTGTAGACTCTTTATTGACATGACTTACCATTAATAAAGCATTTATTGATGGAATTTATGAACCTTATTGTAAAGTGTTCACTATTTCAACATTAACTGATGTTACTGACATCTGTAGACTCTTTATCTACATGACTTACCATTAATAAAGCATTTATTGATGGTATTTATAAACCTTATCGTGTACACTATTTCAGCATTAACTGATGTGTCAGTAATATTTGTAAATGTAAATGTGTGAAAGCCATTCATTATTAACATTTTCTGGATGTTGAGAAAAGACCTCTTTATTACATTATCAGAACTGGTCAACATTGGCAATCTTTGCCAGAACAAAACATACAAAACAAAATTTTTAAGGACAAAACAAAATGTGCTGCCCTATCAATTCAGGCCTAAACAAGGCAAAATATATTATTGTAATAAACATGGAAAACACGTATATGGTTCTTTTTTTTTGTGACTTTTTATAGCATGAAAATTGACTATTTTCTTATCGGAAGCAACTTCCCATCCGTTTTCATTGTTTGTATTATGTTTGCAATGTTCTCATCGGCCATGATTGCGTCTTGACATTTCTGGGTTATGTTTGATAATTTCTCTCCCTTTTCCTGTTTTTCATGGATTTCTGCATATTTCTCTGGTGCTGCAATCGCCAGTTCAGCAATAGCTGCACTCTGCACGATTGTGTTCCGGTCAACACCATACTTCCGGAAAGCTTCTGCCATGTTGCTTCCTCTTTTGAAAATCTCCAGGACTGATTTGTACCGCTTTACCACCTGCCATGGATCAGTAACTAAGACAGTAAAAAAAAAAAAATTTAAAAAAAGATTTTTTTTAAAAGAAGAAATTTCGGCAATTGTTATGTTTCTAGTGATCACATTTTAAGAACACATTCCATTCATGTGTTTAATGGTAAACTACACAACACAGATTACAAAACACAAGTTTTCCATTCCTGATATATTAAAAAAACATTTATTAAATTATTTCAATTTGCACAACCTACCCCTTTGACAGAATTTACTCATTTGCTTGTTTTTTTTCTGTTTTTTCACTCTTTTCTTTGCTTTCTTTCCCTTCTTCTTTCTTTTCTTCTTCTCCCTCGAAGAGTCTGAGCTAGATGACTCTGAGTCAGAAGACTCAGAAGAGTCAGAGTCAGTGGAGTCACTTTCTGAATCGATTTTCATTCTTTTGGGGATGTCTGCAGGCTTATCTTTAATTCTGTCAGGAATGTCGTTGTCCATTTTGATGGCTTTAATCGGGGAAGAAAAAAAAACAGTTAAAAGTCATATTCTGTATGCCTGCATTTGTGACTATAGGTTACATGTTAACTTCACTCCAAATGACAAAAAAGTCCATATCAACATCACCACTGCCTGTTACATCTATCTTAGTTCAGTTTAATACGTGGGTTTACCAGATTTACCACATTTTATGTATTTAAAGAGAGATTTTAACACTAAAACAACACAAAACTTTCACAAAAACTTTACCTTCTGACAGCTGTTGTCTAAGGAAATCTCGATCTTTTGTTAAATCTTCTATTTTCTCCTGCAGATACTGACATTTCACCTTCCAGGTGTCAGTCTCTGCCTTGGCTTTAGCCAAAGCTATAGACACAGTGGGCGCTGCTTCAATGGGTATATCTATAAAGAAAAAATAAATAATAATAATAGGCTATTTAACAACAAAATCATCCTGATTATGTTACACACACAGAGGGAGGGAGGGAGAGGGGGGTTGGAGGGACTCTTAAGGTTTACTTAGTTAAAAATTGTAAGTAAAAATCGTTTCGTTTTCTCAGTTATTTCTACTATTCAAGCCTGGATCAACCGTTTTCTTGATGGTCTCATTTGTAAAACTTAATTAGTAGCTATCTAAAGTTAGCTAGTTGATAAACGTGCATCATTTACCGGATTTTTCTGTGCGTTCATCCCGAGACAGTTTTTTCTTCTGTCTCCCTCTGGTCTGATGGTTTAAATTGTCATCCGTTAGTCCACTCTCCATCATCAAACTTGCTTTGGCATTCGACACCTGTTTATCAGTCTCCGCTGTATAACCGCTGGCCGCTCTATTTATTTATTTATTTATTTATTTTTGCCGCAAAGTGCTGAAGGATTGTGGGTATGGTAGTTTTTCTTTAAATGAACTGCAGAAATTAAGCTTCTTTTTTTCTTTTTCTTTTTTAACGAAGCTGAAATAACAATGACTGATGGCTTCGATATAATAACAGCATTTAAAAATTTGAAAGTGAATAATACGTTTGTCTTGTTTTGATTTAAAATTGTATTGCTAAAAATCTCTCGGGATTTGTACTTCCGGAAGGAACGCTACTTCCTGATGAAAAGCCGAAAAGCCCGCTCAACTCCCACGCAAATTAACAGATGCAACGGCGAACATCACGTACAATCCAGTGACACATCATGTAAGATTTGATTACAGCTTTTAAAGACTGTATGTAAATCTAAGAATTGTAAATTATAAATGTTACATAAATGTATGTTTCTTTCTTCAGCTCTAACATGAAATGTAGCCTATATAGCACAACACTATAATTGTTTTTCTGATATATTTATTCTTTAACTATTTTATTAAATAAATAATTCTATATATTAGAATTATAACATACTGTATATTCATCTTTATTCATGAAATGCAAAAATGCATAAAACCTTACCATAGTTAATCAGATAATATTTACATTGTTTTCAGTCAATGTATTTGTTTTGTGTGTTGAGTAGGCCTATGTCTAAACCATCTGTTGCATGAATACTAAATATTAATGTATTAATTATTATTATTATTATTTTAAATATACTCTTTTAAATAATTGTTTATGTATTTATAAGGTGACATGGCTCCGTCATTAAATCGAAAATTGCTGTCAATGATTGAAGGACGTCAAACAAAGAGGAAGAAACTGAAGTTGATTAAATGGCTCCAGAAAAAAAAATTGCTTAAACCAAAAATGAAGTGCAATTTATGCCAACATAAAATGAAGCTGACTCATAAACCCAACAAAGCAGACAACTATGTTTGGTAAGTATTATTATTATTAATTTAAAATAATTGCATGACCAGAGCTTGCTTGATTAAATTATCTTTTTAATAATTCATAATTTTATTGTCCAGACATAGCTGGACAATTTTAAATGTCAGCTATGGTTTTAGGAAAATTTAAACAAATATGACGCAGAGTCTTACTAGAATCTTTTATAACATGTTTAAAGGTCCTGTACACGAAACAGACATAAGGGAAGGTTCAAGTCAGTGAGGTATGGATCACTTTTTGCCAAGTCAAAGTGTAATTTATTCTCCTGGATGAAGTTCATATATCGGTATGTTTAAAACATTTTAATTGAAGTTTTAGTCTAATTTTGAAAGTAGTTGAACAGAAATATGACCACTAAAGTTTTGTCATTTTTTTTAACAAAGGTTTGCTCAAGGCCTTCAGTTGAGACAAATCGACATGATTGAAGATGGCATTGCTGGAAGCTAACGTACACTCAGCAGCATGGCCAAAAAAGTTCGAGCTATTTGTAAAGAATCCATGAAGTTGTATGCCAGAAGGAAGGGCCAAATGATAGGACAACCCAGGGAGTTTGTTATGATTGATGAGAGCAACTTCCGTCACAAGCGAAAGGTAATTTAAATATTCCCATAAAATGTATCTTTATTTTAGATTAATAACCTTAGTTATGTTAGTTAAATTGTGTTTTACATTATGTACTTTGTACATTTGGCAAAATTTGCAATTTGGCTAAACAAAAAATACCCAGTTTGGTAACACTTTACTTGAAGGGGTGTGCATAAGACTGACATGACACCATCATAATCATGACATGACAGATGTCATAAATGTGAAGGAGGTCTTATGCATGTTTATGACAACTGTCATTAAGTGTCATTCGCTCAATTATGACATTTTTTAATGCAAATATGACATTGTTTGAGATGTCTTTGTTATGACAACTTGACATAAACCAATACATCATAATCTGTCAGTGTCTTTGTCATTACAACTTGACATTACCAAGACAACATAAATTGTCATAAATATGTCATAAACATGACATAGCAGATTAACTATCAAACTTAAAGGGATAGTTCGCCAAAAAATGAAAATTCTGTCATCATTTACTCACCCTCAAGTTGTTTCAAACCTGTATGAGTTTATTTTTTCTGCTGAACACAAAAGAATATATTTTGAAAAATGTCGGTAACCAAACATTTGATGGACCCCACTGACTTCCATAGTAGGAAAAAAAAATACTATGGAAGTCAATGGGGTCCATCAACTGTTTGGTTACCGACATTTTTCAAAATATCTTCTTTTGTGTTCAGCAGAAAAAATAAACTCATACAGGTTTGAAACAACTTGAGGGTGAGTAAATGAGAACAGAATTTTCATTTTTGGGCGAACTATCCCTTTAAGAAACCACTAGCTTTATGGGTTAACATTACATTAAACTGTCATGTGATTGGTTTTGACATTGGCTGTCATGAGGCCATTATAACTGTGTCATGAATGTTTTTCTTGACCTCAACTACAGTGGTACAAATTTAATTTGTCATTAAAATGTTATAATGGCTTCATGACAGCCAATGTCTAAACCAACCACATGACAGTTTAATGAAATGTTAACCCATAAAGCTAAGTGTTTGATAATTAATCTGCTATGTCATGTTTATGACATATTTATGACAGGTTGTGTTGTCTTAGTAAAGTCAAGTTGTCATAACAAAGACATCTCAAACAATGTAATGTTTGCATTAAAAATGTCATAATTGAGCGAATGACACTTAATGACATTTGTCATAAACATGCATAAAACCTTCATATTCATGACATGTGCTATGTCATGATTATGATGGTGTCATGTCAGTCTTATGCACACCCCTTCAAGTAAAGTGTTACCAAGAGTTTTAAGTGTTAAGTTCAAAGAGTGTTAGATTGATTGTTAGGCCGATGAGTGTTAGAATGTATAGAAGGATTGCATTGTTTTGAATGATGTATGCCTTGTTTCCACCGAGCGGTACAGTATAGTACAGTACGATTCGTCATGGTAAACCCTGATCCGGCTTGCATTTCCACTGCCAACAGTGGGCCAACCCTTACTTGATTGGCGCGGTGTATGCCTGAAAGAAACGAACAATATAATTCTTGTAAAGTAGAAAACAACACAGAAAATAACAATGGAGTGCATACAGTATAGCAGATCTTGTTCTTGCTTCTCGGCTGTCCTTCTGCTTGTCACAAGAAGAAATGGTATTGTGTTTCAACTGTATTAAAAATGGCTCCTCTTGTGTTATCATTCCTCTTATAGCAGGCGCAAGTGTTGATTATCTGTCAACAAATCAATGTTCTGCTAACTCCACCCTTTAGTACCGGACTACTGTGCTACGTACCCCAATGAAAGGGTCTCAAAAAAGTGGTACGGTATGGTTCGGTTCAGAATTAGGGTATCATTCACATCTTCTGACAATCTAAACAACAAAAATTGAGTACCGTACTGAACTGTACTGTGCCGTACGGCTCAGTGGAAATGAGGCATTCTATACATTTGGAAGCTTTGTATTTTTAAATATTGTATAGTTGTATACTTGTTTTTCAGTATAGACGTGGAAGGTTCGCAAAGACTTGGCGTAGAAGAAAGTGGGTCTTTGGGATGCTGGGGGTTGCACCAAGAAATAACAAGCCTATTCTGAAACTCGTTCATCGAAGGTCCCGAAACCATCTTATCCCACATATTGTACGACATGTGCATCCTGGAAGTTCCATACTTAGTGATGAATGGCGTGCTTACAGAGGGGTACTAAGCGATCTTGGCTATAACCATTTTCCTGTGAAGCATAATCAGTGTTTTGTAGATCCAATAACAGGCAGCCATACACAAAATCTGGAAAGAGCATGGTTAACTTACAAAGGAAAAATATGGCGTCTTAGAGGAAATAGGACAGAGGACCTACTAAAACAACATCTAAAACTGATAGAGTGGACTTACTGGCTTGGAAATCGGCACAAAAATTGTCCTCTTGGAAGACTGTTGAAGGATATTCATCGAAAATATCACTTTTAAAACACAAAGCTGATAACTCCCCGAAGCCCATTATTTCTCCAGCCTAACTTGACCATGCTGGCTCACTCCCAGATCATCCTTATTTTTACTCTTTTGAAACACCTCTTCCATAGTCCCATTCATTGATACAAACAGTATATATATTTCTTATTTTGTACATTTTGTAATTCTGCTGCAGATGATTTTTCTTGCTTCAAACACTACAGTTGTACAAATGAATTTCCAATTGTCTTTTTATTAATTTGTAATATGTATACATTGTTAATTGAGACCATTGTTATGTAATGTAGTAAAGGTTTTGAAAATGCAAGTGATGTGTGACTTTCACTCATTTAAGGTCCAGTAAAATCAATAATCACTGCTTTGTGTCAAATCTACAAATGTAAGTACATCAATTTACAATAAGGTTCATAAATTCCATTAATACATGCTTTAATAATAGTAAGTCATGTTAATAAAGAGTCTACAAATATTAGTAATCCATAAGTTAATGTTGAAATAGTGAACACTTTACAATAAGGTTCATAAATTCCATCAATAAATGCTTTATTTATGGTAAGTCATGTCAATAAAGAGTCTACAAATGTTAGTAACACATCAGTTAATGTTGAAATAGTGAACACTTTACAATAAGGTTCATAAATTCCATCAATAAATGCTTTATTTATGGTAAGTCATGTCAATAAAGAGTCTACAAATGTTAGTAACACATCAGTTAATGTTGAAATAGTGAACACTTTACAATAAGGTTCATAAATTCCATCAATAAATGCTTTATTAATGGTAAGTCATGTAAATAAAGAGTCTACAAATGTTAGTAACACATCAGTTAATGTTGAAATAGTGAACACTTTACAATAAGGTTCATAAATTCCATCAATAAATGCTTTATTTATGGTAAGTCATGTCAATAAAGAGTCTACAAATGTTAGTAACACATCAGTTAATGTTGAAATAGTGTACACTTTACAATAAAGTTCACTCAATCCATTAATAAATGCTTATTTGAATGCAAGTAATGATAGTAAAGTGCGTATAAACATGAACAACATTTTTCCACTGTAGAATTATGTTTACCAACAAATCAATGCCTTATATAAAAGAGTGTTGATAAGGTACACAACAGTATTTTTACATTTAGGGTAACATAGTGAGTTAGAAATGTTCATATATAGTGTGTGTCAACTGCTGCGTAAACTAATGTAAATATGTACAGTTTAACCCCTACAAAACAGTACAGCTATTTACAGGCATTGTTCATGGTTAGTTCATGTTAACTAATGCATTAACTAATGTTAACCAAACGTACTGTTAATGTGAATTGATGCATTAGTACATGTGTGAGTTAACGTTAACAAATATTGACTAATGCGGAACAGAGGTGTCGTTCATGGTTAGTTCATGTTAACTAATGCATTAACTAATGTTAACTAACCGTGCTGTTAATGTGAATTGATGCATTAGTACATGTGTGAGTTAACGTTAACAAATATGAATTAATGCGGAACAGAGGTGTCATTCATGGTTAGTTCATGTTAACTAATGCATTAACTAATGTTAACTAACCGTGCCGTTAATGTGAATTGATGCATTAGTACATGTGTGAGTTAACGTTAACAAATATGAATTAATGCGGAACAGAGGTGTCGTTCATGGTTAGTTCATGTTAACTAATGCATTAACTAATGTTAACTAACCGTGCCGTTAATGTGAATTGATGCATTAGTACATGTGTGAGTTAACGTTACCAAATATGAATTAATGCGGAACAGAGGTGTCGTTCATGGTTAGTTCATGTTAACTAATGTTAACTAATGGAACCTTATTGTAAAGTGTTACCCATAAAATCAATAATTCAACTACAAAAAATTATTGAAAAACTAAAACTTCAAATCAACATTTAAAACAACAAAATATATAAACCTTGACAAAAAAGTAGTCTTTGAGAATGCCTTAATATACATTTCAATCCACAACCTAATAAAAGTAAACAATTATGTCAAGTCAAGTCACCTTTATTTATATAGCTTTAAACAAAATACATTGCGTCAAAGCAACTGAACAACATTCATAAGGAAAACAGTGTGTCAATAATGTAAAATGAAAGTTGAAGGCAGTTCATCATTGAATTCAGTGATGCCATCTCTGTTCAGTTTAAATAGTGTCTGTGCATTTATTTGCAATCAAGTCATCGATATTGCTGTAGATGAAGTGACCCCAACTAAGCAAGCCAGAGGCGACAGCGGCAAGGAACCGAAACTCCATCGGTGACAGAATGGAGAAAAAAACCTTGGGAGAAACCAGGCTCAGTTGTGGGGCCAGTTCTCCTCTGACCAGACGAAACCAGCAGTTCAATTCCAGGCTGCAGCAAAGTCAGATTGTGCAGAAGAATCATCTGTTTCCATGTGGTCTTGTCCTGGTGGTCATCTGAGACAAGGTCTTTACAGGGGATCTGTATCTGGAGCTCTAGTTGTCATGGTCTCCTCTGTCTTTCAGGGCTGTAGAGGTCCTTTCTAGGTGCTGATCCACCATCTGGTCTGGATACGTACTGGATCCGGGTGACTGCAGTGACCCTCTGATCTGGATACAGACTGGATCTGGTGGCTACAGTGACCTCGGAATAAGAGAGAAACAGACTAATATGAGCATAGATGCCATTATTCTAATGATGTAGCAAGTACATCAGGTGTTATGGGAAGTCAAAGTCACCTTTATTTATATAGCGCTTTAAACAAAATACATTGCGTCAAAGCAACTGAACAACATTCATTAGGAAAACAGTGTCAATAATGCAAAAATGATTGTTAAAGGCAGTTCATCATTGGATTCAGTTATGTCATCTCTGTTCAGTTAAATAGTGTCTGTGCCTTATTTGCAATCAAGTCAACGATATCGCTGTAGATGAAGTGTCCCCAACTAAGCAAGCCAGAGGCGACAGCGGCAAGGAACCGAAACTACATCGGTGACAGAATGGAGAAAAAAACCTTGGGAGAAACCAGGCTCAGTTGGGGGGCCAGTTCTTCTCTGACCAGACGAAACCAGTAGTTCAATTCCAGGCTGCAGCAAAGTCAGATTTTGCAGAAGAATCATCTGTTTCCATGTTGTCTTGTCCTGGTGCTCCTCATAGACAAGGTCTTTACAGGGGATCTGTATCTGGGGCTCTAGTGGTCCTGGTCTCCGCTGTCTTTCAGGGATGTAGAGGTCCTTTCTAGGTGCTGATCCAGCATCTGGTCTGGATAAGTACTGGATCCGGGTGACTGCAGTGACCCTCTGATCTGGACACAGACTGGATCTGGTGGCCACGGTGACCTCGGAACAAGAGAGAAACAGACAAATATTAGCGTAGATGCCATTCTTCTAATGATGTAGCAAGTACATAGGGTGTTATGGGAAGTGTTTCCAATTCCGGTTTACCTAATTAATGCAGCCTAAAAATCCTTTAACGGATTTGGATAATAAAAGCATATTAGTATGTTATGTGTATGTCAGGTTAAAGAGATGGGTCTTTAATCTAGATTTAAACTGCAAGAGTGTGTCTGCCTCCCGAACAATGTTAGGTAGGTTATTCCAGAGTTTGGGCGCCAAATAGGAAAAGGATCTGAGTTTTGAGAACGTAGCGGACGTAGAGGATTATAATGTAAAAGGAGCTCATTCAAATACTGAGGTGCTAAACCATTCAGGGCTTTATAAGTAATAAGCAATATTTTAAAATCTATACGATGCTTGATAGGGAGCCAGTGCAGTGTTGACAGGACCGGGCTAATATGGTCATACTTCCTGGTTCTAGTAAGAACTCTTGCTGCTGCATTTTGGACTAGCTGTAGTTTCTTTACTAAGCGTGCAGAACAACCACCCAATAAAGTATTACAATAATCTAACCTTGAGGTCATAAATGCATGGATTAACATTTCTGCATTTGGCATTGAGAGCATAGGCCGTAATTTAGATATATTTTTGAGATGGAAAAATGCAGTTTTTACAAATGCTAGAAACGTGACTTTCTAAGGAAAGATTGTGATCAAATAGCACAACTAGGTTCCTAACTGATGACGAAGAATTGACAGAGCAACCATCAATTCTTAGACAGTGTTCTAGGTTATTACAAGCGGAGTTTTTAGGTCCTATAATTAACACCTCTGTTTTTTCAGAATTTAGCAGTAAGAAATTACTCGTCATCCAGTTTTTTTATATCGACTATGCAATCCATGAATTTTTCAAATTGGTGTGTTTCACCGGGCTGCGAAGAAATATAGAGCTGAGTATCATCAGCATAACAGTGAAAGCTAACACCATGTTTCCTGATGATATCTCCCAAGGGTAACATATAAAGCGTGAAGGGTAGCGGCCCTAGTACTGAGCCTTGAGGTACTCCATACTGCACTTGTGATCGATAGGATACATCTTCATTCACTGCTACGAACTGATAACGGTCATATAAGTACGATTTAAACCATGCTAATGCACTTCCACTGATGCCAACAAAGTGTTCAAGTCTATGCAAAAGAATGTTGTGGTCAATTGTGTCAAACGCAGCACTAAGATCCAATAAAACTAATAGAGAGATACACCCATGATCAGATGATAAGAGCAGATCATTTGTAACTCTAAGGAGAGCAGTCTCAGTACTATGATACGGTCTAAATCCTGACTGGAAATCCTCACATATACCATTTTTCTCTAAGAAGGAATATAATTGTGAAGATACCACCTTTTCTAGTGTCTTGGACAGAAAAGGGAGATTCGAGATTGGTCTATAATTAACTAGTTCTTTGGGGTCAAGTTGTGGTTTTTTGATGAGAGGCTTAATAACAGCCAGTTTGAAGGTTTTGGGGACATATCCTAATGACAATGAGGAATTAATAATAGTCAGAAGAGGATCTATGACTTCTGGAAGCACCTATTTTAGGAGCTTAGATGGTATAGGGTCTAACATACATGTTGTTGGTTTAGATGATTTAATTAGTTTATACAATTCTTCCTCTCCTATAGTAGAGAATGAGTGGAACTGTTCCTCAGGGGGTCTATAGTGCACTGTCTGATGTGATACTGTAGCTGACGGCTGAATGGTTGCAATTTCATCTCTAATAGTATCAATTTTAGAAGTAAAGTAGTTCATAAAGTCATTACTGCTGTGGTGTTGGGAAATGTCAACACTTGTTGAGGCTTTATTTTTCGTTAATTTAGCCACTGTATTGAATAAATACCTGGGGTTATGTTTGTTTTCTTCTAAAAGAGAAGAAAAGTAATCGGATCTAGCAGTTTTTAATGCTTTTCTGTAGGATATGTTACTTTCCCGCCAAGCAATACGAAATACCTCTAGTTTTGTTTTCCTCCAGCTGCGCTCCATTTTTCGGGCTGCTCTCTTTAGGGTGCGAGTATGCTCATTATACCATGGTGTCAAACTGTTTTCCTTAACCTTCCTTAAGCGTAAAGGAGCAACTTTATTTAAAGTGCTAGAAAAGAGAGAGTCCATAGTTTCTGTTACATCATCAAGTTGTTCTGAGGTTTTGGATATGCTAAGGAATTTGGTTACATCAGGAAGATAACTTAAAAAGCAGTCTTTTGTGTTAGAAGAGATGGTTCTTCCATACTTGTAACAAGAAGTAGAATTTACAATTTTGGCTATATGAAGTTTGCACAGAACTAAATAATGATCTGAGATATCATCACTTGGCTGAATAATTTCAACACCATCAACATCAATTCCATGTGACAGTATTAAATTTAGAGTATGATTTCGACAATGAGTAGGTCCTGAAACGTGTTGTCTAACACCAATAGAGTTCAGAATGTCTATAAATGCTGATCCCAATGCATCTTTTTCATTATCAACATGGATATTAAAATCACCAACTATTAAGACTTTATCTGCAGCCAGCACTAACTCGGATGTAAAATCACCAAACTCTTTAATAAAGTCTGTATGGTGCCCTGGTGGCCTGTATACAGTAGCCAGTACAAACATAACAGGGGATTTATCATTAACATTTGTTTCTCTGGATAATGTTATATGAAGCACCATTACTTCAAACAAGTTATACTTGAAGCCTACCCTCTGAGAAATCCTGAAAACGTTGTTATAAATTGAAGCAACACCTCCACCTTTGCCTTTTAGACGCGGCTCATGTTTATAACAGTAATCTTGGGGGGTGGACTCATTTAAAATAATGTAATCATCAGGTTTTATCCAGGTTTCTGTTAAACAGAGTACATCTATATTATGATCAGTGATCATATTATTTACAAAAAGTGTTTTCGTAGAAAGGGATCTGATATTCAATAAGCCAAGCTTTATCATTTGTTTATCCATATTGCTTCTGTTTTTTATTTGTTGAACCTCAATTAAATTGTTAATCTTAACTTGGTTTGGACGTTTTTTGTTTTTTTCCAGTTCGGGGAACAGACACAGTCTCTATAGTGTGATATCTAGGTGAAAAAGTCTCTATGTGCTGAGAATTAACTGACCTCTGTGACGGGAGGCAGCTAGCAGACGGTCGGTTTAGCCAGTCTGTCTGCTTCCTGACCTGGGCCCCAGTTAGTCAAGTATAAACACTAAGACTATTTGCCATATTTCTAGGGAGAAGAGTGGCGCCACCCCAGGAGGGATGAAGACCATCTCTTTTAAACAGGTCAGGTCTGTCCCAAAAGCTCGTCCAATTGTCTATGAAACCCATGTTATTCTGTGGCCACCACTTAGACATCCAGCAATTGAGTGATGACAATCCGCTATGCATCTCATCACCACGGTAAGCAGGGAGGGGACCAGAGCATATTACAGTGTCTGACATCGTGCTTGTAAGTTCACACACCTCTTTAATGTTATTTTTAGTGATCTCCGACTGGCGAAGTCGAACATCATTAGCGCCGGCATGAATAACAATCTTACTGTATTTACGTTTAGCATTAGCCAGCACTTTTAAATTTGCCAAGATGTCAGGCGCTCTGGCTCCCGGTAAACATTTGACTATGGTGGCTGGTGTCTCTGTATTCACGTTCCGTACAATAGAATCACCAATAACTAGAGCACTTTCATCAGGTTTCTCAGTGGGTGCATCACTGAGTGGGGAGAACCTGTTTAATGTTTTGATCGGAACAGAGGAGCGGTGTTTTGACCCACGACTACGCTGCCTCACTGTCACCCAGTTGCCCTGCTGCAGGGGCTCTGTTTCCGGAACCAAACAATGTACAGGAATCCCTGAGCTAGACGCATCCAAAGCCGTATCTAGAGCCCTAACATTCTTACTGTCCTCAATTAAAGTTTGGATGCGTGTCTCTAATTCTGAAATCTTCTCTGTCAGCCTAACTATTTCCCTGCATTTATCACATGTGAATCCCTCATCAGCGACAGAGATAGATAAACTGTACATGTGGCAAGAGGTGCAAGTAACAATGACAGGGGGAAGCCATTACTCACCGTGCTTGATGAAAATTCTTACTGCGGTTGTTTGATGAACTTGTGAAAAACTGGAGCGAGAGGAGAAAAGAAAACAGCGATAGGTTCGAATGAAGACGCTAATGACAAGCTAACGAGTGCTAACGCTTTGCAGGTGTACTTCACTCACGGATATAAAATAAAAGTGAACGATCAAAGTTAATCTGATAAGATTGATCGATAATATCAGAAATATGGTGTGAATTAAGTTATATTTTACCACTTTAAAAAACAGAGAGGGATAGTAAGATAAAGATTCTAGAGAAAAAATAAAATAAAAACAGCTACACGGAGCTACGATTTGCTACAGAAGGCCAACAGTAAGTAGAGGAAACCCGGTTCCGATTTACCTAATTAATGCAGCCTAAAAATCCCTTAATGGATCCCTTAATCCCTTAAGTGTTCCCGGTTCCGGTTTACCTAATTAATGCAGCCTAAAAATCCCTTAATGGATTTGGATATTAAAAGCATATTAGTATGTTATGTGTAAGCCAGGTTAAAGAGATGGGTCTTTAAATCTAGATTTAAACTGCAAGAGTGTGTCTGCCTCCCGAACAATGTTAGGTATTTATGTTATTCCAGAGTTTAAGCGCCAAATAGGAAAAGGATCTGCCACCCGCAGTTGATTTTGATAATCTATGTATTATCAAATTGCCTGAGTTTTGAGAACGTAGCGGACGTATTATAATGTATAACGTATTAGGATTATAATGTAAAAGGAGCTCATTCAAATACTTAGGTGCTAAACCATTCAGGGCTTTATAAGTAACAAGCAATATTTTAAAATCTATACGATGTTTGATAGGGAGCCAGTGCAGTGTTGACAGGACCAGGCTAATATGGTCATACTTCGTGGTTCTAGTAAGAACTCTTGCTGCTGCATTTTGGACTAGCTGTAGTTTGTTTACTAAGCGTGCAGAACAACCACCCAATAAAGCATTACAATAATCTAACCTTGAGGTCATAAATGCATGGATTAACATTTCCGCATTTGACATTGAGAGCATAGGCCGTAATTTAGATATATTTTTGAGATGGAAAAATGCAGTTTTACAAATGCTAGAAACGTGACTTTCTAAGGAAAGATTGTGATCAAATAGCACACCTAGGTTCCTAACTGATGACGAAGAATTGACAGAGCAGCCATCAAGTCTTAGACAGTGTTCTAGGTTAATACATGCAGAGTTTTTAGGTCCTATAATTAACACCCGTTTTTTCAGAATTTAGCAGTAAGAAATTACTCGTCATCCAGTTTTTTATATCGATTATGCATTCCATTAGTTTTTCAAATTGGTGTGTTTCACCGGGCTGCGAAGAAATATAGTGCTGAGTATCATCAGCATAACAGTGTAGGCTAACACCATGTTTCCTGATGATATCTCCCAAGGGTAACATATAAAGCGTGAAGAGTAGCGGCCCTAGTACTGAGCCTTGAGGTACTCCATACTGCACAAGTATGATTTAAACCATGCTAATGCACTTCCATTAATGCCAACAAAATGTTCAAGTCTATGCAAAAGAATGTTGTGGTCAATTGTGTGAAATGCAGCACTAAGATCCAATAGAACTAACAGAGAGATACAACCACTATCAGATGATAAGAGCAGGTCATTTGTAACTCTAAGGAGAGCAGTCTCAGTACTATGATACGGTCTAAATCCTGACTGTAAATCGTCATATATACCATTTTTCTCTAAGAAGGAATATAATTGTGTGGATACCACCTTTTCTAGTATCTTGGACAGAAAAGGGAGATTCGAGATTGGTCTATAATTAACTAGTTCTTTGGGGTCAAGTTGTGGTTTTTTGATGAGAGGCTTAATAACAGCCAGTTTGAAGGTTTTGGGGACATATCCTAATGACAATGAGGAATTAATAATAGTCAAAAGAGGATCTATGACTTCTGGAAGCACCTCTTTCAGGAGCTTAGATGGTATAGGGTCTAACATACATGTTGTTGGTTTAGATGATTTAACAAGTTTATACAATTCTTCCTCTCCAATAGTAGAGAATGAGTGGAACTGTTCCTCAGGGGGTCTATAGTGCACTGTCTGATGTGATACTGTAGCTGACGGCTGAATGGTTGCAATTTTATCTCTAATAGTATCGATTTTAGAAGTAAAGTAGTTCATAAACTTATTACTGCTGTGGTGTTGGGAAATGTCAACACTTGTTGAGGCTTTATTTTTCGTTAATTTAGCCACTGTATTGAATAAATACCTGGGGTTATGTTTGTTTTCTTCTAAAAGAGAAGAAAAGTAATCGGATCTAGCAGTTTTTAATGCTTTTCTGTAGGATATGTTACTTTCCCGCCAAGCAATACGAAATACCTCTAGTTTTGTTTTCCTCCAGCTGCGCTCCATTTTTCGGGCTGCTCTCTTTAGGGTGCGAGTATGCTCATTATACCATGGTGTCAAACTGTTTTCCTTAACCTTCCTTAAGCGTAAAGGAGCAACTTTATTTAAAGTGCTAGAAAAGAGAGAGTCCATAGTTTCTGTTACATCATCAAGTTGTTCTGAGG
The DNA here is from genome assembly GCF_963082965.1 of Carassius carassius. Taxonomy (NCBI): domain Eukaryota; kingdom Metazoa; phylum Chordata; class Actinopteri; order Cypriniformes; family Cyprinidae; genus Carassius; species Carassius carassius. Next base: position 13,411,055 of record NC_081777.1, on the reverse strand, counting down.
TTTTGGATATGCTAAGGAATTTGGATACATCAGGAAGATAACTTAAAAAGCAGTCTTTTGTGTTAGAAGTGATGGTTCTTCCATACTTGTAACAAGAAGTAGAATTTACAATTTTGGCTATATGAATTTTGCAAAGAACTAAATAATGATCTGAGATATCATCACTTGGCTGAATAATTTCAACACCATCAACATCAATTCCATGTGACAGTATTAAATCTAGAGTATGATTTCGACAATGAGTAGGTCCTGAAACGTGTTTTCTAACCCCAATAGAGTTCAGAATGTCTATAAATGCTGATCCCAATGCATCTTGTTCATTATCAGCATGGATATTAAAATCACCAACTATTAAAATTGTATCTGCAGCCAGAACTAACTTGGATGTAAAATCAGCAAACTCTTTAATAAAGTCTGTATGGTGCCCCGGTGGCCTATATAAAGTAGCCAGTACAAACATCACAGGGGATTTATCATTAACATTTGTTTCTCTGGATAATGTTATATGAAGCACCATTACTTCAAACGAGTTATACTTGAAGCCTGCCCTCTGAGAAATCCTGAAAACGTTGTTATAAATTGAAGCAACGCCTCCCCCTTTGCCTTTTAGACACGGGTCATGTTTATAACAGCAATCTTGGGGGGTGGACTCATTTAAAATAATGTAATCATCAGGTTTTAGCCAGGTTTCTGTCAAACAGAGCACATCTAGATTATGATCAGTGATCATATTATTTACAAAAAGTGTTTTCGTAGAAAGGGAAGTGATATTCAATAAGCCAAGTTTTATCATTTGTTTATCTGTATTGCATCTGTTTTTTGTTTGTTGAACCTCAATTAAATTGTTACTCTTAACTTGGTTTGGACGTTTTTTGTATTTTCTAGTTCGAGGAACAGACACAGTCTCTATAGTGTGATATCTAGGTCAAAGAGTCTCTATGTGCTGAGAATTAACTGACCTCTGTGACGTGAGGCTGCTAGCAGGCGGTCGGTTTAGCCAGTCTGTCTGCTTCCTGACCTGGGCCCCAGTTAGTCAAGTACAAACTCTAAGACAATTTGCCATATTTCTAGAGAGAAGAGAGGCGCCACCCCAGGAGGGATGAAGACCATCTCTTTTCAACATGTCAGGTCTGCCCCAAAAGCTCGTCCAATTGTCTATGAAACCCATGTTATTCTGCAGGCACCACTTAGACATCCAGATCATTGAGTGAGGACAATCTGCTATGCATCTCGTCACCACGGTAAGCAGGGAGGGGACCAGAGCATCTTATAGTGTCTGACATCATGCTTGCTAGTTCACACACCTTTTTAATGTTATTTTTTGTGATTTCCGACTGGCGAAGTCGAACATCATAAGTGCCGGCATGAATAACAATCTTACTGTATTTACGTTTAACATTAGCCAGCACTTTTAAATTTGTCAAGATGTCAGGCGCTCTGGCTCCCGGTAAACATTTGACTATGGTGGCTGGTGTCTCTATATTCACGTTCCGTACAATAGAATCGCCAATAAATAGGGCACTTTCATCAGGTTTCTCAGTGGGTGCATCACTGAGTGTGGAGAACCTGTTTAATATTTTGATCGGAACAGAAGAGTCTTGACCCACGACTATGTTGCCTCACTGTCACCCAGTTGCCCTGCTGCAGGGGCTCTGTTGCTGGAACCGAACAATGTACAGGAATCCCTGAGCTAGACGCATGAAAAGCCATATCTAAAGCCCTAACATTCTTACTGTCCTCAATTAAAGTTTGGATCGTGTCTCTAATTCTGAAATCTTCTCTGTCAGCCTAACTATTTCCCTGCATTTATCACATGTGAATCCCTCATCAGCGACTCAGTGATTGTTTGATGAACTTGTGAAAAACTGGAGCGAGAGAGAGGAGAAAAGAAAACAGCGATAGGTTCGAATGAAAACGCTAATGACAAGCTAACGAGTGCTAACGCAATGCAGGGGTACTGCACTCACGGATATAAAATAAAAGTGAACGATCAAAATTAATCTGATAAGATTTATCGATAATATCAGAAATATGGTGTGAATTAAGTTATATATTATCACTTTAAAAAACAGAGAGATTCTTGAGAGAGAAAAAAAAAACAGCTACACAGAGCATCAATTGTATGGGCTATAAAAGCCATTGTCGAATGCACCTAGGCAGAGAGTCATTTCCCGGATGTGAAAGTGAAAGTGAAGTGACATTCAGCCAAGTATGGTGACCCATACTCAGAATTTGTGCTCTGCATTTAACCCATCCAAAGTGCACACACACAGAGCAGTGAACACACACACACACTGTGAGCACACACCCGGAGCAGTGGGCAGCCATTTATGCTGCTGCGCCCGGGGAGCAGTTGGGGGTTCGATGCCTTGCTCAAGGGCACCTAAGTCGTGGTATTGAAGGTGGAGAGAGAACTGTACATGCACTCCCCCCACCCACAATTCCTGCCGGCCCGGGACTCGAACTCACAACCTTTCGATTGGGAGTCCGGCTCTCTAACCATTAGGCCACGACTCCCCGTTGTGGTGTATGTGGTGTGGTTTCTGCTGTCATGATCGAACGTTACTCTGGGTTGGTTCGGTAAAAGAGAGCGGCTGTGTTTATGGTCGCTTCCGTGGTTGCCGTTTTGTCACAGTTTCTCTAATCGGCTGATGGCTATGAGTTGTATCTGTCCTCCTCCAGGTATGCGTTTAACTTTATTATATCCGCTTATCAGCCGTGGAAGTGGTGCGAGTCGCAATTTGTGTTTTTCAGTTGATGTGTTGTGTACGGGTGACGGCTGTTGCAAATAGGCTGAGTAATTATACCTACAGCTACATCCTGGTTCCCGCAGCTGTCATTTGGTAAGTTTATAGTTTTTCTGGTTTTCTTTATAGATTATTGGATGTTCATTTGTATGTTTCTTGTGCCGATTGCAGGGTGAATAACATCCTTACAGTGGCAGCCCCACTGTATCGTCCTATGGTTGATTTGCATTGAGTCCGTGTTTGTTTTAGATCGGGGTAGTGTTTGACCCGTACCAGCGAAATGTGTCTTTGTGTATATGTTTTGTTTCAACAAAAGGCCTTGAGTGTTTTATATTTTGTGTGGTATTTAGTTGTGTTAAATTTGTTTGATTCCTTGTTTATTTAATATTTCCTTTCACGAGTTCACCCTTACATCTAATCTGAAGGTGAATAGTAGACATATTTTGGCATGCTGTCCTGTGGGAAGGGTCCGGGCCCGGAGCATAGCCCGAACCCAAATAACTCCTCCTATCCCTAATTTGGGATAAATAGATTAAAAGTGAGGAGTTGGGGTGGAGGAGGGATGCCGAAAAACTGTCGTGGGACAGGAGGTAGGAAAACTGGATATATATACGCTTGTGTGCTAGTTAAGATGATTAGCTAAACAAGATGCACCTGTGCCAAATTGGATGATTATCTATCTGATCGTGCTCCACCCGAGCTTTGTTAATAAAACCCCATTTCACGAGTTCACCCTTACATCTAATCTGAAGGTGAATAGTAGGCATATTTTGGCGTGCTGTCCTGGGGGAGTGGCCTGGAGCATAGCCCGAACCCAAATAACTCCCCCAAAGAAGCTTAAAGGCATAGGACAGCAGCCAGAGAGCTAAATTTAGTTGCCCCCCAAAATAACCCATGTGTGCCCAAAATAAAATAACCCAAAATAACCAGCAGTGTTTGACGAGAGCTGCGGCTTACAACATCTTACCGGCGAGCCCTCCGTGCCGCTTATGAGAGGAGCACGATGCCGGATATCAAATGAGGGACTCTTGCTGCCTCCGAAGGGACAACCGAAAGCGGCTGTATGCCATCGGGAGGGGGTTCACACTGCGACCGAAGGGAGCCGTGGGTCTACTACACCGGAAGAGGAGCCCTAGTCAGATGCTGAGAATGCAACAGACGCAACTGATGGAGGGACTCCCGCTGCATCCGAAGGGAGCAGTCCCCATTGCGGGTTGATGTGAGGCATGGTTTTACGCCTTGGAGGGCTCTCCCAGCCTCCGTAGGGGGTCCGTCACTCTGATTGACGCTAACTGGAATACAACTGTTGCTAACTGGAATATCTTGCTGTGTCTGAAGGGAGCTGTGGCTCTGCTGCACCAGAAAGGCGAGTCCCCCTTGCGATGCGAGGCATGGTTTGATGCGTCTGATGGAGGGCTCTCACTGCGACCGAAGGGAGCCAGCGGCTTTATTCCACCGGGAGGGAGATCCCTGTCCACCGTTGAGCATGTATCATAACTCAGTTCACCCCCCGACCGAAGGGAGCCGATAGTCTGCTGCACCGGAAGAGAGAGCCCCGTCAGATGCAGAATAGGCAAGAAGATTCGAGGCACAGTTTGATGCATCGGATGGAGGGCTCCTGCTGCGACCGAAGGGAGCCAGCGGCTCTATTGCCCCGGGAGGGAGATCCCTGTGCGCCATTGAGCATGCAACATAACTCAGATGGGGGGTTCACCCTGTGACCGAAGGGAGCCGTGGGTCTGCTGCACCGGTAGGGGAGCCCCGTCCGATGCAGAGTAGGCAAGAAGACGCGACTGATGGAGGGACTCTCACTGCATCCGAAGGGATGCGGCTCTTCTGCACCGGATGGGAGAGTCCCCCTTGCGACTGGATATGAGGCATGATTTGAAGCGTCGGATGGAGGGCTCTCACAGCGATTAAAGGGGCCCACGTTCCTGCTGAAGGGAGAGCCCTGTCCAATCCTGAGCAAGCAGAAAAACGCGACTGATGGAGGGACTCTCACTGCATCCGAAGGGAGCTGCGGCTCTGCTGCACCAGAGGGGAGAGTCCCCCTTTCGACTGAATAAGAGGTGCGGTTTTTTTAATCATCGGATTAAGGGCTCCCACTGTGACCAAAGGGAGCCAACGGCTCTGCTGCACCGGGAGATCCCCCGTCCACCGCTGAGCATGCATCATACTCAGAAAGACAGACTGACCCTGCGACCGAAGGGAGCCGATGGGTTTGCTGCACCGGGAGGAAAGCCCCATCCGATGCGGAGTAAGCAAAAAAATGCGACTGATGGAGGGACTCTCGCTGTGTCCGAAGGGAGCTGTGGCTCTGCTGCACCGGAAGGGAGAGTCCCTCTTGCGACTGGATGCGAGGTGTGATTTGATGCAAAGAAGCGATAACTGACTGCATTGGGAAGGAGAGCCTCCGATTAATCGAGTAAACAACATGATCTAAAACGCTGATTTATTATTTTTGTGCTATTTATATATCAAGGCTACATGGGCTAGCTTTATTGGAGTTGAGTTGATCATACCTGATGTAATTTTTAAAAGTGTTTGATGACCAACAACCGAGTGCCTCTATCTGATTTTGTGAGAAGCCCTTTTTGAGCTGCTTAAGTTGCTGTCCCGATGCAAAATTTTCTGCGGGTAAGCCTGATTGAGCAAGGATCAGTATTAAGGGTTTTTGGAACCAAAAGTCGTTGACGAATAGAGGGTCCAGCGCAGATTTAGATTGAGCATTCCGAAGTTGGACCTAAAAAAAGAGAGCCTGATGAGGTTGAATTGGAGAAAGGACATTAAGAATTTTACATACAAGAATTTTTTGGAGGCTCCTGCGGGAGTGAGAACTGTTGCGGCGGTGGTGAAATATAGGTAGAGGCTCCTGCGGGAGCGGTTACTGCTGTGGCAGTAAAGAAAAACAGAAAGGCTCCTGCGGGAGCAGACACTGTTGCGGCAGTGGGGAGATACAGAACAGGCTCCTGCGGGAGCAGATGCTGTTGCGGCAGTGGGGAGATACAGAACAGGCTCCTGCGGGATCAGACGCTGTTGCGACAGTGGGGAGATACAGAACAGGCTCCTGCGGGAGCAGATGCTATTGCGCCATTGGGGAAATACAGAACAGGCTCCTGCGGGAGCAGACAATGCTGCGGCAGTGGGGAGATACAGTAAAGGCTCCTGCGGGAGCAGACACTGCTGCGGCAGATAGGAAATATGGAAAAAAGGCTCCTGCGGGCAACGCTGGGATGGCTGGAGTAAGGATGGGCCGTTATGGGTAGCTAGATAGGGGGATGTTAAGAGAGTTAGCTATGGTAGATAACAAGTTTGAGTGAATGGGGATGGGCTGGCGTTAGAGGGGTTGGCTGATGAGGGTTCAGTGAATTTTTTTTTTTATATATAATCGGTCTGACCACTAATAGGTCTTGGTGACCTCTGCCTTGTGACAAACTCTGTAGGCCACTGGACATAAAAATGGTTAGTAGCACGAGGGAGCAAAAGAGTTGTGGGCGTGTTTACGAATGGAGGCAGCCTCAGATTTGCTTCAGCTGCTGTAGCTGTGGGTCATGGGAAGGGGCTGGGGTGTGTGATGTCTTGAAGAATCTGTGTAGCCTGCACTGCTAGCAGAGGCAGCCTTATGCGAATGTCTGCTACGTGAGCTGGAAGACACTGAAAAGAAAAAGGAGGTTAGAAGTAACAGAACAGAAATACTGGGATGTGCAGGCCAGTGTTGCAAGTAGAAGTAGCTTCGTGCTTTCTTCGGCTGCTGTAGTTGTTGGCTGAGGGAAAGTAGAAGGGTTAATAACATTTGATGAGGCAAGCTAAAAATGCCTGGGTAGCCTACAGAGTTGCCAGCTTAGCAATTGGTTTCCTGATTTGACAATTGCTCAAGCTTTGTCCGCATTAATACGTTCCTGTTGGAAAAGCATCTTTCCCTCTTGAATGATTGCCTTGAATGATTGAATGAAACTTATGTCTGTATCATCTCAGTGAGGTTTAGACATGCACGGTAAGGCAAATGTAATGTCTTCAGACATTTCAGTGTGGATGACAACTTAGAGAAGAATTAGAGTTATGTCATAACATCTTTTAACAAACTTTAATCGTGAAACCTGCATTTAGTGTCTTCACTTAAAAATTTATTGATTTAAGGCCAATTTATACTTCTGCGTCGGGTGCGCGTAGTAGGTACAGCGTAGCATACGCATTGACGTGTACCATACGTCGTACCCTTCGACGTACCCTGACGCGCACCTCCTCAAAAATGTAACTATGCGTTGCGACGACGCGGACTGCAAGATCTGTGATTGGTCGGCTTGGTAGTATCATGTTTCCTCCTACGCATTTCCGCAATGATCTTCTGCACTCTGGACCGACCGCCATTTTTAAATTCCGAAATACAGTGAAGAGCCAACATGGAAATGGACCAAGTGACCGAACGATTAATTGAAGAAGGGAGGAAATACAGCCATCTGTATGACTCATCTTCGGGACATTACAAAGACTGCCAGATGGCAGCGAATTCGTGGAGGGAGATTTCCTCCAACGTCGATTTAGATGTAGCGGAGTGCATGAAAAGATGGAAGAACTCTCGAGACAAGTACGTTCATCTCCGTAAAAAAAACTCACCACAAGGAGCGGGGATCCAGGAGGGAAAGCAATCCCAGCGTTTTATTTATTCCTATCTTGGCTGGCACCTCATGTCAAACATCGGCTTACGGAGTCAAACTTTGATGATAAGGTAAATAATGCACGTCCTTTTATGTACCTCTTTTGTGTTTCGGTTAGCTAACTTAACTAGCAATGCTACCACATGGGGTATTGATTTTTTGCAAAAAATAATATACCTGTGAGTCAAAAATCATGTGTAATAGGTTGTAATTATATGTAATGGGTTATATTTATATAATATAATAGATTGTAATTTTATTTGGCTTACAGAAAATACAAATGCAACAATTTAGCATTTGCAATGTATGAATATGCAGTTATTATAGCTCTATCTATCTATGAATTAACAATGAATGCATCATCTTTTATATATAACTTATACTATTTGCTATTTCTTTCATAATCACAGGATGGGACTGATACCAGCTCAAACTCCACTGGTTTATCGGATGTGAGACCTCCAGCCAACAACGATGATGACCAATTACCAAGTGGTAGCCCCCATCACCAGCCATCTCTTCCGTCCCCGCAGCCATCTCTTCCGTCCCCGCAGCCATCTCTTCCGTCCCCGCAGCCATCTCTTCCGTCCCCGCAGCCATCTCTTCCATCCCCGCAGTCATCTCTTCCATCCCCATCTCTTCCGTCCCCCAGTCCAAGAATGGCACAAAAAAGGAAGAGAAAAGAAAAACATGACTGGGTCCAAGTGCAGGTTGCTCGGTTGGAGGCTCAGTTGGAGGAACGGCGGGTGGAGCTGCAACAGAGACTGTGTCAAGGCAATGATGAAAGCGACCGGTTTGGACAAACTGTTGCAGATATGCTGCGGAGTGTGCCGGAGGACCACAGATCGCAGGCAATGTTCGACGTGTCGAAGATACTTTTTGAGTGGCAGCAAAAAAAATAAACAATTGTGCCTACTTTGACAACGTTCAACCTTTTAATTCTGTGCATATAGAAATGCACTGTATCTGCAGTTTGCACTTTTGCTTTTTTTAGTTTGTTTTTGTATATAGTTTGCACTTTTGCATCCATTAATATTTATCTTGTTTTACTATTTGTGGAGGGTATAAAGTTTATACATTTTTGTATATAGTGTGCACTTTAGCTTTTTTATTTATTGTCTGTTCACACCAATTCATGCAGGTTATACGGTAGTTTGCATCATTTGTGAAGTTTCTCTTTTGCATCTATTTTTGATAATAATTGTAGATCGTTAGATAGTTAGATAGTAGATAGTAGATAGTTTGCACTTTTTATTTAAAAAAAATACTGCTGTTTCCAAAAATGTGTGAAGGTTATTGCAAATAAACATTAACATATAGTTGCACATGTGTCTGTGTTTGCTCCTTTACATCTATTTTTAATATACAATTCAAGACCATTGCACCTGTTTTTTTTACTATCTTTTACATTAAACAATTTGTGTATATAGTTTGAACCAATTATGTTGGTTCCTGCTGTATGCATATTTTATGGTTCAGGTTACAGTAAATTAAGATCTTACAGTTAATTTATTTGTATAGTTTGCTCTTTTGTATCTATTTAATGTAAACAATTATAGACAATTGCACCTTTACATGATGCATTATCTTATACATAGTTCGACCATTTGTATGTATAGTACAAACTTAAAAAAAAAAAAATCCCTGCTGTTTGCAGATTGTATTGTGCAGGTTAATGTAAATAAAGGAACAATGACATGACTTTAAAACTGGACTTTATTTAAATGGTTTCATGTCATTTATTGGTGCATTATATTTTACACCAGTAAAATTTACACACCAAGTTGACCACGACACACAATGTTGTTTTGCCATTGTCACGTTCGGTGATACAAAAAACGAGGAGAGATCCAAATGCAGGTGTGAGATTTATTAGAAGGGCAAATCCAAAGGGGTAAACAGTCCAGGCAGGGTCACAACCAGAAAATCCAATAAAACATGAAAACAAAACAAGAACACACGGCGAGAGCAGACTATGAAATGTATCACACATAAGACAAGGACTCCGTGACAAAGACTCAGACAGACCGGGTATAAATACACAAAAGGATAATGGGGAAACTGGAGACAGGTGGGGAACAATCAATTAACTAAAACAAGGAGGAAGGTGACCAAATAAGGAAACAGGAAGTGATAATATGACAGACACCGTGGGAACGGAGGACACCTAGTGGACACCCAGGGAATACAACCCAGACACTGTGACAGTCATGGCACAATTCCGTGGTGTGACTGAAAGAAGGCAGTCAGGTCATTCCGGACACCAACTGCAGCTCTGGTGGAGCGGGCTCTTGAAAAGTGACGTGGATCGAGTGGTTCTAAAAGATTTGTCCCCTGACACCACTCTGCGCCACTCCCCCAGCTGAGGTGACCCTGTAGTGTCAGTGTCTGTGAAATTAGCAGGGATGTCTCTGCTAACAGGTGTGCTGACCTCATCTGTGTAGGCCGGGAAGTTGTGTAAAGCCGAACATGCTTTCACAATGTCTACTGCTTTGTCTGGCAGACATTCTAGAGGTCGTCCAAGGATTCGCCACCTTGCAACCAAAATGCCAAATGCATTCTCAGTCACCCGTCTGGCTCTGGAGTGACGGTAGTTGTAGGTCTGCTTATCCATGGGCAGGTTCGTCCCTATGTAGCAAAGCAAAACAGTATTAATTGATAGGTAATCATTGAGTGCCAACGTAGCTGTGATCAGTTATTTTTTTATATATACACATACACACACACACACACACACATAATATATATATATATATATATATATATATATATATATATATATATATATATATATATTTGTATGTTTGTGTGAGTGTGTGTGTGTGTGTGTGTTGAGTATATATGTGTGTATTCAGGTTGACTGACAAGTTCTCAATGCAAAAAGTATCCCACTCAACCTGAATTCACCCCATATACACGAATAATGATTATATTAAATAAATACATTAGGTCTGTGACATACCTGGAAAGGGGCGCATGAGGTTGTTGTGTAGAGGGAATGCAGCATCACCAATGATAACATGTGGGATTTTGACTCCTGTTCCAGGAAGATTGGCTGGTGGGGGCAGGTTCAGGTTGTGTTCAAGAAGCCTAGAACCAAATCGGCTCTCCTTGAATACACCACCGTCACTTTCCCTTCCGTATCCCCCCACATCCACCAAGGTGAAGCGATATCTGGCGTCGCAGGTAGCCATCAGAACTATGGAGTGTGCACCCTTGTAATTGTAGTAATCGCTCCCTGTGTGCGGTGGTGCTTTTATGTTCACATGCTTTCCATCTACGCTGCCAACACAGTTCGGAAAGTTCCACAGTCGCCAAAAATCAACAGCAATATTTTCCCATTGGGCGACTGATGGGCAGGGAAGAAACTCTGGCTGCAGTGCCTTCCACAAAGCTTTACATACCTCGGCGACTATGGAAGACACAGTGCTTGAAGACAGTTTATAGCTAGCTGCTACAGCCTGTTGGCTTCCACCTGAAGCTAAAATTCGAAGTGTGATTGCCAGTCTCTGCCTAATGTCTACAGGCATACTGTGCATAGACTGATGTATGATAAATGGCTGCACACGGCAAACTAAATCGTCGAATCTACCGGCAGAGATTCGGAAATATCTGAAGTGCATTTCCTCGTCCATGTCTCTCAGTGGTAGGACAAGCACAGAAAATTCACCCTCTTTCTGTCTCAACTGGTTCACGGGTTGCACGTACCATCTCCTCCGACGCCTTCTCTCGTTTCTGCCTTTTAGTTTTAGTAATTTAACTAAAATTAACAGTTTTTGGACCTCGATAAGCTCCAGCTCCAACATGATCCGCTCTCTTTCAGTCGCCATTGTTCGTAGAAGCCCGCGAGGATCGAAGAATGTAAACACAGTGGAACCGGCTCGCGTCAACTAGCGTTTCGGCAGTGTAACTGCAGAGCAAAACAGACATACGCAGAAGTATAAATGCTCACGACGGCGTCGCCTACGTGCATAGCCTACGATGTACACTACGGCGTACACTTGACGCAGAAGTATAAATTGGCCTTTACAACGCACTAGTGGTAGAAATTATTATTCTTTCAAGAGATTTGTTCCTTTTCAGTCCATTCACCAAAATGATTTGGTCAGTGACAATTTCTTCCTATTACACAAAATATGCCAGCAGGTATCATAAAAAGAGTGTCATAAACTGATTTGGCTTTATTAAAATGGGTGTATAATCGCATTCAACATATAAGGTCTATTTAAGTTGTTCAGATAGAGGAACAGAGAATGAGGTTTTCTTGCATAATTAGCATTTTAATTGTTTGGTCACAGTTCATATATTGGCCTATATTTTCACATTCATAAATTGGGGATTAAATGTGCCGGTGCTGCGGCATTAACTGAATTCAGTCGCGTGTTAAAATAATTCCCTTAACTACCGCCAGGTGGCACAGAGGGATGAGTTTTGAACTGACTGTAATAATAAAATGATGGTTTGTAAACTAAGATGAAAGGACAAATAAAACATCAATAGCATTATATTATAACATTTTAACATCCTTAAAAACCATTATAAAATTTAAAGTAAGAGTTAATTTAAAAACGTGGGATAGTCTTAGGCTTCAGTAAAAATGTAAAAGAAAGACCTTTACACAAAGTCTTACTGCATGCTATTGTCATTAAACAGTCTTTACTAGGTATATATTATATCTGTGTATAATTAGAACACGGATTAGAACATTTTATTTTTTTATTCTGGTTTGTTTATATATATATATATATATATATATATATATATATATATATATATATATTAGTGATGCACCGAAATGAAAATTCTGCGCCGAAACCGAAAATTTAGGATGCACTTGGCCGAAAACCGAAACTGAAGCCGAAAATGGCTTTTAAAAAACATGACTGGGTCCAAGTGCAGGTTGCTCGGTTGGAGGCTCAGTTGGAGGAACGGCGGGTGGAGCTGCAACAGAGACTGTGTCAAGGCAATGATGAAAGCGACCGGTTTGGACAAACTGTTGCAGATATGCTGCGGAGTGTGCCGGAGGACCACAGAGCGCAGGCAATGTTCGACGTGTCGAAGATACTTTTTGAGTGGCAGCAAAAAAAATAAACAATTGTGCCTACTTTGACAACGTTCAACCTTTTAATTCTGTGCATATAGAAATGCACTGTATCTGCAGTTTGCACTTTTGCTTTTTTTAGTTTGTTTTTGTATATAGTTTGCACTTTTGCATCCATTAATATTTATCTTGTTTTACTATTTGTGGAGGGTATAAAGTTTATACATTTTTGTATATAGTGTGCACTTTAGCTTTTTTATTTATTGTCTGTTCACACCAATTCATGCAGGTTATACGGTAGTTTGCATCATTTGTGAAGTTTCTCTTTTGCATCTATTTTTGATAATAATTGTAGATCGTTAGATAGTTAGATAGTAGATAGTAGATAGTTTGCACTTTTTATTTAAAAAAAATACTGCTGTTTCCAAAAATGTGTGAAGGTTATTGCAAATAAACATTAACATATAGTTGCACATGTGTCTGTGTTTGCTCCTTTACATCTATTTTTAATATACAATTCAAGACCATTGCACCTGTTTTTTTTACTATCTTTTACATTAAACAATTTGTGTATATAGTTTGAACCAATTATGTTGGTTCCTGCTGTATGCATATTTTATGGTTCAGGTTACAGTAAATTAAGATCTTACAGTTAATTTATTTGTATAGTTTGCTCTTTTGTATCTATTTAATGTAAACAATTATAGACAATTGCACCTTTACATGATGCATTATCTTATACATAGTTCGACCATTTGTATGTATAGTACAAACTTAAAAAAAAAAAAATCCCTGCTGTTTGCAGATTGTATTGTGCAGGTTAATGTAAATAAAGGAACAATGACATGACTTTAAAACTGGACTTTATTTAAATGGTTTCATGTCATTTATTGGTGCATTATATTTTACACCAGTAAAATTTACACACCAAGTTGACCACGACACACAATGTTGTTTTGCCATTGTCACGTTCGGTGATACAAAAAACGAGGAGAGATCCAAATGCAGGGCAAATCCAAAGGGGTAAACAGTCCAGGCAGGGTCACAACCAGAAAATCCAATAAAACATGAAAACAAAACAAGAACACACGGCGAGAGCAGACTATGAAATGTATCACACATAAGACAAGGACTCCGTGACAAAGACTCAGACAGACCGGGTATAAATACACAAAAGGATAATGGGGAAACTGGAGACAGGTGGGGAACAATCAATTAACTAAAACAAGGAGGAAGGTGACCAAATAAGGAAACAGGAAGTGATAATATGACAGACACCGTGGGAACGGAGGACACCTAGTGGACACCCAGGGAATACAACCCAGACACTGTGACAGTCATGGCACAATTCCGTGGTGTGACTGAAAGAAGGCAGTCAGGTCATTCCGGACACCAACTGCAGCTCTGGTGGAGCGGGCTCTTGAAAAGTGACGTGGATCGAGTGGTTCTAAAAGATTTGTCCCCTGACACCACTCTGCGCCACTCCCCCAGCTGAGGTGACCCTGTAGTGTCAGTGTCTGTGAAATTAGCAGGGATGTCTCTGCTAACAGGTGTGCTGACCTCATCTGTGTAGGCCGGGAAGTTGTGTAAAGCCGAACATGCTTTCACAATGTCTACTGCTTTGTCTGGCAGACATTCTAGAGGTCGTCCAAGGATTCGCCACCTTGCAACCAAAATGCCAAATGCATTCTCAGTCACCCGTCTGGCTCTGGAGTGACGGTAGTTGTAGGTCTGCTTATCCATGGGCAGGTTCGTCCCTATGTAGCAAAGCAAAACAGTATTAATTGATAGGTAATCATTGAGTGCCAACGTAGCTGTGATCAGTTATTTTTTTATATATACACATACACACACACACACACACATAATATATATATATATATATATATATATATATATATATATATATATATATATATATATATATTTGTATGTTTGTGTGAGTGTGTGTGTGTGTGTGTGTTGAGTATATATGTGTGTATTCAGGTTGACTGACAAGTTCTCAATGCAAAAAGTATCCCACTCAACCTGAATTCACCCCATATACACGAATAATGATTATATTAAATAAATACATTAGGTCTGTGACATACCTGGAAAGGGGCGCATGAGGTTGTTGTGTAGAGGGAATGCAGCATCACCAATGATAACATGTGGGATTTTGACTCCTGTTCCAGGAAGATTGGCTGGTGGGGGCAGGTTCAGGTTGTGTTCAAGAAGCCTAGAACCAAATCGGCTCTCCTTGAATACACCACCGTCACTTTCCCTTCCGTATCCCCCCACATCCACCAAGGTGAAGCGATATCTGGCGTCGCAGGTAGCCATCAGAACTATGGAGTGTGCACCCTTGTAATTGTAGTAATCGCTCCCTGTGTGCGGTGGTGCTTTTATGTTCACATGCTTTCCATCTACGCTGCCAACACAATTCGGAAAGTTCCACAGTCGCCAAAAATCAACAGCAATATTTTCCCATTGGGCGACTGATGGGCAGGGAAGAAACTCTGGCTGCAGTGCCTTCCACAAAGCTTTACATACCTCGGCGACTATGGAAGACACAGTGCTTGAAGACAGTTTATAGCTAGCTGCTACAGCCTGTTGGCTTCCACCTGAAGCTAAAATTCGAAGTGTGATTGCCAGTCTCTGCCTAATGTCTACAGGCATACTGTGCATAGACTGATGTATGATAAATGGCTGCACACGGCAAACTAAATCGTCGAATCTACCGGCAGAGATTCGGAAATATCTGAAGTGCATTTCCTCGTCCATGTCTCTCAGTGGTAGGACAAGCACAGACAATTCACCCTCTTTCTGTCTCAACTGGTTCACGGGTTGCACGTACCATCTCCTCCGACGCCTTCTCTCGTTTCTGCCTTTTAGTTTTAGTAATTTAACTAAAATTAACAGTTTTTGGACCTCGATAAGCTCCAGCTCCAACATGATCCGCTCTCTTTCAGTCGCCATTGTTCGTAGAAGCCCGCGAGGATCGAAGAATGTAAACACA
Organism: Carassius carassius; assembly: GCF_963082965.1. Lineage (NCBI taxonomy): Eukaryota > Metazoa > Chordata > Actinopteri > Cypriniformes > Cyprinidae > Carassius > Carassius carassius. Next base: position 13,395,611 of record NC_081777.1, on the reverse strand, counting down.
GTGGAACCGGCTCGCGTCAACTAGCGTTTCGGCAGTGTAACTGCAGAGCAAAACAGACATACGCAGAAGTATAAATGCTCACGACGGCGTCGCCTACGTGCATAGCCTACGATGTACACTACGGCGTACACTTGACGCAGAAGTATAAATTGGCCTTTACAACGCACTAGTGGTAGAAATTATTATTCTTTCAAGAGATTTGTTCCTTTTCAGTCCATTCACCAAAATGATTTGGTCAGTGACAATTTCTTCCTATTACACAAAATATGCCAGCAGGTATCATAAAAAGAGTGTCATAAACTGATTTGGCTTTATTAAAATGGGTGTATAATCGCATTCAACATATAAGGTCTATTTAAGTTGTTCAGATAGAGGAACAGAGAATGAGGTTTTCTTGCATAATTAGCATTTTAATTGTTTGGTCACAGTTCATATATTGGCCTATATTTTCACATTCATAAATTGGGGATTAAATGTGCCGGTGCTGCGGCATTAACTGAATTCAGTCGCGTGTTAAAATAATTCCCTTAACTACCGCCAGGTGGCACAGAGGGATGAGTTTTGAACTGACTGTAATAATAAAATGATGGTTTGTAAACTAAGATGAAAGGACAAATAAAACATCAATAGCATTATATTATAACATTTTAACATCCTTAAAAACCATTATAAAATTTAAAGTAAGAGTTAATTTAAAAACGTGGGATAGTCTTAGGCTTCAGTAAAAATGTAAAAGAAAGACCTTTACACAAAGTCTTACTGCATGCTATTGTCATTAAACAGTCTTTACTAGGTATATATTATATCTGTGTATAATTAGAACACGGATTAGAACATTTTATTTTTTTATTCTGGTTTGTTTATATATATATATATATATATATATATATATATATATATATATATATATTAGTGATGCACCGAAATGAAAATTCTGCGCCGAAACCGAAAATTTAGGATGCACTTGGCCGAAAACCGAAACTGAAGCCGAAAATGGCTTCTTTTAAAAACGTATATATATATAGCTTGGATTTAATGGATCTGAATTGAAAAATCACAATATAATAATCAAACTTTTATTAACAGTTACATATCAAAACATAAAATATTTTTAACAATAAATATAAATAATAATTATTCTTCAAGTTTTATGTTCCATCAAATAAAATAGTTTTTTAAAAATTGTGCAAAAAAAATCCACAGTTTTGGAGATTTTTGCAGAACAAATGCTACATATTGCAACTTTGGTGTCCTCTCGTATAGGGCTGTCACTTTTGTTCGATTTTTGAGACATAGGCAAAGTGTTCATTGAATCGTTAGTAAATTGCCTATATTTGGCGTTGATCCGTTTTTCAACGCCAAATATAGGCAAATCCACCGACAACTAAACAGGCATTAGGGTGAACGTAAAGAGGGCGCTTGAGACGCGCACAAGTCAGCAATGTGGACTGCCATAACATCAATGAAAAACATTACTGAAGGCTACATTGATATTATGCACTAATAGGCTGTCTGTGTGTGTGTGTGTGTGTGTGTGTGTGTGTGTGTGTGTGTGTGTGAAGAACCTGCAGTTTCTGTGTGACGCGCGTTCGCTGCGAGCGTATAGTAGCGAGCTGGACGCGCTCCGAGGGAAGGCCGTTAAAATCGATTCCCTATTTTCGTTTTCGAAACTTGTGTTGGTTGGTCTGATCGATTGTGCAGCTTTTGTGACAAGCTTTTTTTGATTGTGACAGCCCTTTGACATGCTTAATCTTTGATAGGCAGACGCGTGATAACAGCTCGACCGTGAGTGATACCTAAGCGCTTGCGCACGGATGGGAGAGGCGGGTGACATTCATTTTCGGTTTACGTTTTCGGCTGTTTTTTTTATTTCGGCCCGAAACCGATAATGCCATTTCGGCCGAAAATTTTCGGCGGCCAAAATTTCGGTGCACCCCTAATATATATATATATATATATATATATACGCTGGTGCCTCACGCGCACATATTCATTGTAAACTGCGCAGTTCAGCATGAGCAGCGGTCTACTGTGGCATATTTTTGCTCATTATGATATTTTTCGGTCGATACTGAAACACACGTGAACCACAAAGCCTATTTTACCTAATAAATAATAGTTAAGCTGCAAATACGCAACATCACGAATATAGAAACATTTGGATGTGTCCAGAATGAGAGAGGTAAACCCAACAGGTAAGCTAAGTGGATATACTGTATATCAATTTATTGTATTTACTTATTTATTTCGTGTTTATCCCATTTTTTTCATTGCATATGAAAATTTAAGAATCAAAAAATCCTCCTACCCCCTAAAAATTCTCTTCACATTCACGTGTGCGCTCTTGCGCAATACCTTCCTCTCGCGTTGCTCAATTGTGGATGACGTAAAAGTGTTTGATATAAAAGTTTCTGTCCCATTTTACACATGAATTGTTAATTTAAAAAAAAATCGAATTATTTTGTTAGTTTCATGGTAACATGCAATCAAGGTCTTCTGTTATTTAGGCTATATTTAACATTCACTGTGGCATTTTCACCCGTTAAAACTTAAAATTCCATGAGATTTTAAATTCAGTTTAATAGTATTAAAAATTCAGATTTAAACTAGTATAAAAACACATTAAATTGCTTAAATTATTTCTATAAGTTAAAGTAGCCAACCTTAAATATTTGTTGTCATGACTTTTTCATCGTATTTTTTTTATAGTCTGATAACGAGCTGTATTAGTTTTCCTTTTTTTTATTATTATTATTTTTGTTTTAGTTTATTGAAAATAAATTGGCTAAACTGGAAGCAGACACGTTTAAATTAAAACAACCACAAAAACATAACTAGTCTTGAGGGAAATAGGCCTATAGGTTTTATTATTTTTATAAATCGCAGATCTCACAGACGAACGTCTTAATATGATCGCACATTAGAAATGTTTGGTGAGATAAAATGTGCAAGATAACATTAAGCAAATCTCTTCGCCATCGTCACTCTTTATTATTAAGCAGGAGTTTATGTACAGTCAATGCGTGTGCGTGCGCCGCGCTCGTTGTGGTGTGATTGTGTGACTGACAGACAGCCTCCGCGGCGTGCATGAGAGATCTCGCAGATCTCACAGACAAACGTCTTAATATAATCGCACATTAGAAATGTTTGGTGAGATAAGATGTGCACGATAACATTATTAAGCAAAAATACATAGTACATTTATTTTTCCCCCCCCTCGAGTACCGAGAGCAGAACCGATAGCGTCAGATCTTAGGTCTTTCATAATTTAGCCCCGGGGCCAGTTTAATACCGAGTTTCGGTACACATGCCTACTTATACCTGACTTATATTTTTTCCTCTCACAAACTCTGATTTATTTTTTAGCGTGTTTAAAAAAAAAAAAAACATGCAGCAAACAGAGAATAGGTGATGAATCCATTAAAATGCAACTATAGACGACTTATATATTTTTTCCTCTGACAAACTTAATTTATTTTTTAGCGTTTAAAAAAATAAAATAAAGAAGACATGCAGCAAATGAAAACAGGCGATTAATCCGTAAAAAATTTATACTTCAGAGCAGAGCTTGGGCCTAATATAGGCTATCCAGGGTTTTTTTATTAAAATGGGTGCATAATCGCATTTATTATATAAGGTCTATTTAAGTTGTTCAGATAGAGGAACAGAGAATGAGGTTTTCTTGCATAATTAGCATTTTAATTGTTTGGTCACAGTTCATATATTGGCCTATATTTTCACATTCATAAATTGGGGATTAAATGTGGAATTATGTTTTGTATGATAAATATGAAAACAAGCGTATGTGTACAGTACCTATAACTGCACTTTGCATTTTGCGAGATTGACATGCTAAATGGCCAGCTAACCTGGTTTACTCATTAATTTTGTTTACGAACGAGATAAGCTACAGTAGGAGGACAAGCTAAATGGGCTTTACCGCCGCGCATACAGCCGCGGCAGTGCCGTGGCATTAACTGAATTCAGTCGCGTGTTAAAATAATTCACTTAACTACCGCCAGGTGGCGCAAACGGATGAGTTTTGAACTGACTGTAATAATAAAATGATGGTTTGTAAACTAAGATGAAAGGACAAGTAAAACATCAATAGCATTATATTATAACATTTTAACATCCTTAAAAACCATTATAAAATTTAAAGTAAGAGTTAATTTAAAAACGTGGGATAGTCTTAGGCTACACTAAAAATGTAAAAGAAAGACCTTTACACAAAGTCTTACTGCATGCTAATGTCATTAAACAGTCTTTATTAGGGAAATATTATATCCGTGTATAATTAGAACACGGATTAGAACATTTTATATTTTTATTCTGGTTTGTTTATATATATATATATATATATATATATATATATATATATATATGCGCTGGTGCCTCACGTGCACATATTCATTGTAAACTGCGCAGTTCAGCAAGAGCAGCGGTCTACTGTGGAATATTTTTGCTCATCATAATATTTTTCCGTCGATACTGAAACACACGTGAACCACAAAGCTTGTTTTACCTAATAAATAATAGTTTAGCTGCCAATACGCAACAACACAAATATGGAAACATTTGGATGTGTCCAGAATGAGAGAGGTAAACCCAACAGGTAAGCTAAGTGGATATACTGTATATCAATTTATTGTATTTACTTATTTATTTCGTGTTTATGCCATTTTTTCATTGCATATGAAAATTTAAGAATAAAAAAATCCTCCTACCCCCTAAAAATTCTCTTCACATTCACTTGTGCGCTCTTGCGCAATACCTTCCTCTCGCGTTGCTCAATTGTGGATGACGTAAAAGTGTTTGATATAAAAGTTGCTGTCCCATTTTATACATGAATTGTTAATTAAAAAAAAAATCTAATTATTTTGTTAGTTTCATGGTAACATGCAATCAAGGTCTTCTGTTATTTAGGCTATATTTAAAATTCACTGTGGCATTTTCACCCTTTAAAACTTAAAATTCCATGAGATTTTAAATTCAGTTTAATAGTATTAAAAATTCAGATTTAAACTAGTATAAAAACACATTTAATTGCTTAAATTATTTCTATAAGTTAAAGTAGCCAACCTTAAATATTTGTTGTCATGACTTTTTCATTGTATTTATTTTACAGTCTGATAACGAGCTGTATTAGTTTTCCTTTTTTTTATTATTATTATTTTTGTTTTAGTTTATTGAAAATAAATTGGCTAAAATATAAGCAGATACGTTTAAATTAAAACAACCACAAAAACATAACTAGTCTTGAAGGAAATAGGCCAAAAAAACAGACCGAATTCAGTTCAGCTGGAGGGGGTTGGGTTTTGGGTAGTTATGTATGGCTTGTGGGGGTCGAGATAAAGGTGTGAATTGCTCTTTCATATGGGCAGTGTCTTATGAGGCTTTCACTTGCTGAACTGGTTTATAAAGGACTGTTGTTTTGTTTATAGACTAAAAAATGGTCTGCCCCCACGTAAGATTTTTCAAATTCTAGTCGTTCGTTTGTTATATTCAACTAATCAGAGGTTTACATTAAATTTATATAATCAAATCTTAATATATTCCGCGCTCAAGCACATGCATTAAGTTTGCAACAAATCACATGCAGAAGTAGCCTAATAATTTTGAAAAATGGGACATTTTAATTATTTATTAATAAACAAATATTTTCTTGTCTGCTGCGAGATAAAATTCACTGTGCTGGCTCTCTCTGATGAGAGAAATGCAAGATTCACAAATTGCACAAATCGTTTTAGTTTAAAAAACATTTCAAGCTTTCTGTAGATGTTTTAATGTATGTGATACACCACGATATTATGTTAATTAAAAAAAAAAATTCATTATCAGGAAAAAATTAAAGTGAACGGCGAAATGAGACGGCGCCTCCCCGTCATTAATGCACATTAATAATTTTTGCACAAATACTTGAATATGAGCGTCTGGTTTTCACTCGCTTCAAGAGCGCTCCATCACATGTACAATTCATGCCAACAGCCCATAATATAACTGCATATTCAGCAAGAATTAATGTTAAACATATTTAGCTATAGCTTGATCAGATGGTTACAATGACTGCAAGAGTCGAGCGGGATGTTAAGAGTCTGTTTCTTTTACTGATTATTTTCGGGTTAAAGCATGATTTAAACAGATTCACACACACTCAGTGGATTCAGTGGATTACGTGAAAAATTCGTTTACCTAAAAGATTCGTTCAAAAGAACGAATCGTTCACGAACGACACATCGATTCAACGCATGGTCTTCGCCGCTAGTGGAGGCAGCCTCAAACTGCGCCACGGCTGGAAAAGTTGTGCAGCGGCGGGAAGCGAGAGAGGCTGGCTATGGTGAGAACTGGGGTGCGGCCCAGGGTGGTTTGAATGCCTGCTGCTGCTGCGATTCAGCGCTTGAGGAGAGCCCAGTCTTGATCGGAATGATCGTGTTGTCGAGTGAGTAGAGTTCGGGGCTTTGCACGGTCTATTGGCCACAACTGGGTCAAACTGGGTCTGTGATAAGATGACAGACAGAGCGAACCAAATGCTGATAAACCATCCATGCCGAAAAACTGTCGTGGGCAAGGAGGTAGGAAGACTGGATATATATACGCTTGTGTGCTAGTTAAGATGATTATGCACACAAGATAAACGAGATGCACCTTTGCCAAATTGGATGATTATCTGATCATGCTCCTCCCGAACTTTGTTAATAAAACCCCATTTGTCTCAGTTTAAATTAAGTTTACTGCTTTTGTTAATTGATTTATTTTGGTTGATAGTATTGTGAAACATTTGTTTGTACATTTGTTGTAGTTCATTTTGAGTTAAAGTATTGTGTTTAAGCTTTTCTTTACAGTTGTGTAATTGGTACAATATATTGTATTAACGTGTGTGTGTGTGTGTGTGTGTGTGTGTGTGTGTGTGCATGTGTATTGAGTTCTTTTTGTTTAGGAGCCGCGGGCCTTCTTGACTTGGGCAAGCATTCCTCTGTAGATGGTGGTGGTGATTCTTCATCGTGTGCTGTGGTCTGTGGCGTGCACTGGGGTTCTTTAACCCGTATGCGTTGTTGGGGACGTTTTCGTCCACTAGGGGGAAAAGTTGAGTTTTATTTTGGCCACAACTTTCTCTGTGTTTGAGCTAATGGAATGATTTTTGTTAACAAATCTTATTTTGACCCATATGCATTAACAATGCATCAAAGTCAATCTTGATACTAATCTTTGACATGCCACAATTACTTTTATATTGAAAATAAGTCATTTTGTGTTTTTTCCCCCCTAAATCAGTGACATCATTTATGAATTTGGCAATTAAAGAGTTAAAATCTTGGATTTTTTTAAAAACATTTGGTAGTTTTGATCAGGACTGAGGTTGATTAACAGATTTATGCAAAAACAAATTGAAAAAAATATGAATCTGATACATTTTTACAGCAGTTTAATTGAGTGGATGTTTTCATCCCGAACATAACGAAAGGGTAGTGAATTTGAACAAAGCACAAGGGTTAATTGGTATGTGAGTGTGCTGTGCAGATTGTGGGATCCCTTATTGTTGGGCCGCAGCTCCATGACAATTGAAGTGACTTATGTAAGTTAGCATTGAAGTTGATGTTTGAGGTTATCTAATTTATGCTTTTATGTTATTAAAATAAAACTTTTGTATTTGACTGATACCTGTGTCTCCATGTTTTGCTTGCCTCTGGGTAGGGAACCTGTGTAAAGCCTTTTAGTTGGTTTCATTGGGTGAAATTCCCAAGATGGCGTAGCCAGGCATTACTTCTTAATTTGATCATCTCAAATCTATCTGCTAAATTTACCTGGGCCACATTGGGCCTCTGTTACAAACTGGCGTAGTCGGCAGGATCTGCTCTTTGTTTGGCAGCTTCTTGGAGACTCTGGTATCGGTATTTTTATTTTTTTGTATGGGTGTTTTTGTTCTAGTTTTGTGTAGGGACGAGACAGCGGTGTATGTTCAACTGTGTTCCACTAAACATTTTGTTACAGGTGATTTAACTTGTTCTTTGAGTTAAACATGGAAAGTGAGTTGCAGGACTTGGTGACTCAATTAAGAGCTGATAATGAAAGGCTGCGACAGGAACAACCATCGGTAAGTTCTCCAGGCACAAGTACCACTGATGATAGTGACATTGCAGCAGCACGGACTAGACCTGCATTGGCCAGTACTGGTGCTGCCTCAGTAGATAGGTTCGTTTTTGTGCCTAGGGACCGGAAATGCCCAAAACTTAGTGGAACATCCGGTATAGGTATTGAGGAATGGGTTGATGAAGCGCAGGCTTGTATGCCGGCCCGTTGCTTGTCATTGGCTGATCAAGCTTTCTTCCTCTTCGATCATTTAGAAGGGGAAGCTCGTGAAGAAATTAGGCATCAATTCGTGAAGCAATTCGGTGGGAGCGGGAGGGCATGCCAGTGGGTGCAAGGCTTCGAAGTCAGTCACTTCAAGTAACATATGGGCTTCAGTGTGGGGTACAAGGGAAGTCGCAAGCAGATGTCAGTAGCCCAATGTCTGAGTTTGATGAGTTAAGGGATATGTTAAAGCAGCAACACGAGCAGTTAAGCCAACTCACGCAAGGGCTTTCCCAGTTACAGGGCTCTCGCTTGCGAAACCCTTCTCCTCGCCATGGTCCAGTAATATGTAGGCGTTGTCAATGATCTGGTCATTATGCCAGGGATTGCGATGGTGAATGTGTTCCTTCTCCAGTAATATGTAGGTGTTGTCAACGAGCTGGTCATTTTGCCAGGGATTGCAATGGTGAGCGTGTTCCTTTTCCAGTAATATGTAGGCATGGTCAACGAGCTGGTCATTTTGACAGGGATTGTAATAGCGAACGTGTTCCTTCTCGCCCCGGGCCTTCCACAGCTGACTCCACAAGAGGGGGGGGGGGCAGATTCGGTTTGCGCGGCATTCGGAAAACTAGCACCCATTGGACTGCAGAGCCACAGTTTAGTTGGGGAGTCTAATGGCTCTGTGTTGCATCATCCTGATTCTGCTCATACATTGATTGCATCATGCCCCCATCTTATCACCTTGTTTGATGGAGTTTCGATACCCTGTTTGATTGACACCGGGTCGATGGTATCAACAATTACAGAAAGTAGTTTCCGCCAATATTTTGAACAAAGTGTTAAAACATGTCAGTGGTTACAGCTTCGGGCCGCTAATGGGCTTGAGATACCATATATTGGATATGTAGAGTTGGATGTCGAGCTCTGTGGTAAGTTAGTGCCAAAGTGTGGGGTGCTGGTGGTCAAAGATGCTCCTGGTGGACTTAGTATCTTAGTCCCGGGTGTTTCAGGAATGAATGTTCTCCGGCACTGTTACCTGAGAAGGACTGTGATTGGTAAAGTTTGGGTACGCGGTCGCCGGGTATGTTGTATACCCGGTGGCACCATGAAATTGGTGGCCACCACATGTTCAAGGCATTTTGCAGCTACTATGGTGCTCTTTGAACCTCTTGAGGGTCGATTGCCTGCTGGTTTGTTTGCAGTTCCTGCATTGATCTGTGTGAGCAATGGCACTGCATATGTACCAGTAGTGAATGTAAGCACCTTAAATGTTGTGTTGTATCCACATAACACCTTGGGCATCGTTGAAAGACACCAAAGGATGGTGGGGATGTTTACTCAGTGGTACCAGTGCATGAGCCTGATAAGGTAAAGCATGTTCATCATTCTTTATTGAAGGCCCGAAATCAGGAGGAGCTGCCTGAGCAAACACAGCAGGATAGTCCTCCAGCGCAGCAGGTGGTTGTGCAGGATGAAGACGTGATGAGGAAGACTGGTTACTGGTGGTTCCCAGAGAGCATCAGGCGCCCATGGCCCTGGGTCCCAAAGAGCCAGGTTATGTGGGATTACCCGTTGATGGGCTTTTGGCCCTAGAGCATCAAGCTCCTGTAGCTCCAGGCCCTGAAGTGCCAGGTGATCCGGAATCACCCACTGCTGGGTTGGCGGTACCTATGTGGGGAACGCCTGTAGTCATTGTGTAGGCTATAAACGCCTGTAGTAATTGTGTGGGCTATAAAAGCCATTGTCGAATGCACCTAGGCAGAGTGTGATTTCCCGGATGTGGTGTGGTTTCCACTGTCACGATCAAACGTGACTCTGGGTTGGTTCGGTAAAAGAGAGCAGCTGTGTTTATGGTTGCTTCCGTGGTTGCCGTTTTGTCACAGTTTCTCTAGATTGGCTGATGGCTATGAGTTGTATATGTCCTCCTCCAGGTATGCGTTTAACTTTATTATATGCACTTATCAGCCGTGGAAGTGGTCCGAGTCGCAATTTGTGGTTTTCAAATGATGTGCTGTGTATGGGTGACGGCTGTTGCAAATTTGCTGAGTAATTATACCAACAGCTACATCCCGGTTCCCACGCAGCTGTCATTTGGTAAGTTTATAGTTTTTTCTGGTTTTCTTTATAGATTATTGGATGTTCTTTTGTATTTTTCTTGTGCCAATTGCAGGGTGAATAACATCCTTACAATGGCAGCACCGCTGTCTCGCCCTATGGTCGATTTGCATTGAGTCTGTGTTTGTTTTAGGTCGGGGTAGTGTTTGACCCGTACCAACGCACTGTGTCTTTTTGTATATGTTTTGTTTCAACAAAAGGCCTTGAGTGTTTTATATTTTGTGTGGTATTTAGTTTTGTTAATTTTTTTGATTCCTTGTTTATTTAATATTTCCTTTTTTCTCAGTTTAAATTGAGTTTATTGTTTTTGTTAATTTATTTATTTTGGTTGATAGTATTGTGAAACATTTGTTTGTACATTTGTTGTAGTTCATTTTGAGTTAGAGTATTGTGTTTAAGCTTTTCTTTACAGTTGTGTAATTGGTACAATATATTGTATTAACGTGTGTGTGTGTGTGTGTGTGCATGTGTATGTGTATTGAGTTATTTTTGTCTAGGAGCTGCAGGCCTTCTTGACCAGGGCGACCATTCCTCTGTAGATGGTGGTGATGTTTCTTCATCGTGTGCTGTGGTCTGTGGTGTGCACTGGGGTTCTTTAATTTGTATGTGAGTGTGTTGTGCAGATTGTGAGATCCCTTATTATTGGAATATCTTTCCTGTAGTTGGGCCGCAGCTCCATGACAGTTGAAGTGACTTATGTACATTAGCATTGAAGTTGATGTGTGAGGTTGTCTAATGTATGCTTTTATGTTATTAAAATAAAACTACTGTATTTGACTGATACCTGTGTCTCCACGTTTTGCTTGCCTCTAGGTAGGGAACCTGTGTAAAGCTTTTTAGTTGGATTCTTTGGGTGAAATTCCCAAGGTGGCGTTGTCAGGCATTATTCCTTAAAGGGTCATGTAATCCCCCATTTCAGCACAGGTTAGTTCTCACCACGGTTTTAAAAAAATGCTAAAAAAAAGTGGGCGTGGTGTGCAGCGGACCGGGGGAGGGGAAAGAAAGAGGGGAGACAGACAGCACACAAAGCTTTACGTTCAGAAAGTTTCATTTCGCTCCCATCGAGCTAAAAGCACAAATAAATGCACAGCCATTTGCACTCTGCATCGAAAACATATTACACATTCAGTCATTTAGCAGACGCTTTTATTCAAAGCGACTCACAAATGAGACATGTATATTATTCTGTGGCGTTTATATAAGCCTTCTGACAGGTTGTGTCACAGAGCTATAAAAACGGTTACACTCACCAAGTGAATGAATCGCGTTTGTGCCGAACTCTTATTACAAAGAAAAAACAAACACTCTTCTGCAATCCATGAATGTTTCTCTGTTAATGTGTGCAATGTCATTTCACAGTCTGATGAGTTTTTCATAGCAAATGAACACATGCTGTTGTGAATAATTAAGTGAAGCGTCTTCTCATAGGATAAACACGCAATCTCATGAATAATTGAATAGACACCGACGCGTCATCAATATACTATAGTCCATTGACACGTCAAAAATCATGTTTTTTGGGGTTTCATGACCCTTTAATTTGATAATCTCAAATCTATCTGCCACATTGGGCCTCGGTAACATATAGCTTGATACACATAATCGCTCTGATCAGAAGATTATAATGATGGCAATAGTCGAGCATTACAGGCTAGTTCTCAAGGAGTTTGTCTGTTCCTTTTACATTTACATTTAATCATTTAGCAGACGCTTTTATCCAAAGCGACTTACAAATGAGAACAATAGAAGCAGTCAGGTCAACAAGAGAACAACAACAGTATACAAGTGCCATGACAAGTCTCAGTTAGTCTAGTATAGAACTCATAGGTAGGTTTTTTTTTTTTTTTTTTAATTAAAAGACAAGAAAAGGAAAAGTGCTAGTGTTAGTTGGTTAAGTGCAGGCGAAAAAGATGAGTCTTAAGCTGTTTCTTGAAAATGAGTAAAGACTCAGCTGTACGAATTGAGATTGGGAGGTCATTCCACCAGCTGGGCACAGTCCAGGAAAAGGTCCGTGAGAGTGATTTTGAACTTCTTTGGGATGGTACCACAAGGCGTCGATCACTTGCAGAGCGCAAACTTCTGGAGGGCACATAAGATTTAACCAATGAGTTTAGGTAAGTTGGTGCCGTGCCAGTGGTCGTCTTGTAGGCTAGCATCAGTACCTTGAATTTGATGCGAGCAGCTACTGGTAGCCAGTGTAACCTGATGAGGAGAGGAGTAACGTGAGCTTTTTTTGGCTCATTGAAGACAACCCTCGCTGCTGCATTCTGGATCAATTGCAGAGGCTTGACAGTACATGCAGGAAGGCCCGCCAGGAGAGCATTACAATAGTCCAGCCTGGAGAGAACAAGAGCTTGGACAAGAAGTTGGGTTGCTTGCTCTGACAGGAAGGGTCTCATCTTCCTAATGTTGTATAAGGCAAACCTGCAGGACCGGGTAGTTGTAGCAATGTGGTCTGTGAAGCTTAACTGATGATCCATCACAACTCCTAGGTTTCTAGCTGTCCTCGAAGGAGTAATGGTTGATGAGCCCAGCTGTATAGAGAGGTTGTGATGAAGCAATGGGTTAGCTGGAATCACCAGGAGTTCTGTCTTCGTAAGGTTAAGCTGAAGGTGATGGTCATTCATCCAGCTAGAGATGTCACTCAGACAGGCTGAAATGCGAGCAGCTACCGTCGGGTCATCTGGTTGGAATGAGAGGTAGAGTTGGGTGTCATCAGCGTAGCAGTGATAAGAAAAGCCATGCTTCTGAATGACAGATCCTAATGATGTCATGTAGATTGAGAAGAGAAGTGGTCCAAGTACTGAGCCTTGAGGAACCACAGTAGCAAGGTGGTGTGACTTTGAAACATCACCCCTCCAAGACACACTGAAGGATCTGTCTGAGAGGTAGGACTTAACCCACAGGAGTGCTGTTCCAGAGATGCCCATCTTTCTGAGGGTGGACAGGAGAATCTGGTGATTAACAGTGTCAAAAGCAGCAGAAAGGTCCAGTAAGATGAGTACCGAGGATTTTGAAGCTGCTCTTGCTAGTCGCAGGGCTTCAGTAACCGAGAGCAGAGCAGTCTCAGTTGAGTGGCCACTTTTGAAGCCAGATTGGTTGCTGTCCAGGAGGTTGTTCTGTACAAGGAACATAGAAAACTGGTTGAACACAGCTCGCTCAAGTGTCTTTGCAATGAATGGAAGAAGGGATACCGGTCTGTAGTTTTCAAGAAGCGCTGGATTTAGAGATGGTTTCTTGAGCAGTGGGCTTACCCGAGCCAGCTTGAATGCTGAGGGAAATGTTCCAGAGTGAAGAGAGTTGATAACGCGAGTAAGCGAAGGTATGACTGAAGAAGAGATCGCTTGAAGGAGGTGAGTGGGGATCAGATCAAGTGGACAAGTAGTAGGATGATTGGACAGGAGAAGTTTGGAGACGTCCATCTCTGAGAGTGGGGAGAAGGAGGAGAAAGAGTGTGCGTCGGTCATTGTGAAGTTGTCCTCAGTCTGCGGTATGGAGAATTGGTCGCTGATGGATCTTGTCTTATTTGTGAAGAAAACTGCAAAGTCGTCCGCTGTAAGAGTCGATGGAGGAGGTGGTGGCTGCGGATTAAGAAGAGAAGAGAAAGTCTTGAAGAGTGTCCGAGCGTCACAACAGCTGTTCATTTTGTTGTGGTAGTAGGATGTTTTAGCCGTGAAGACATTTGCAGAGAAGGAAGAGAGGAGAGACTGATACACACTGAGGTCTGTAGAGTTTCTTGATTTCTGCCATTTCCTCTCTGCAGCCCTGAGTTTAGAGCGATGTTCACGAAGAACCTCAGACAGCCAGGGGGCAGATGGGGCAGTGCGTGCTGGTCTAGACAACAGTGGGCAAAAGTTGTCCAAGCAAGATGTTAAAGTGGAGCAAAGAGTGTCCGTAGCGCTGTTCGTGTCCAGAGCAGAGAACTGAGAGAGTGCAGGAAGTGAGGATGAAACCACAGAAGATAGGCGAGATGGAGAGAGTGAGCGTAGGTTCCGTCGAAAGGTGACCTGCGTTGGAGTGTGAGGCACTTCAGGAGTAAGTGCTAGGTTAGCAGTAATGAGGAAGTGGTCTGAGGTGTGCAGTGGAGCAACTGAAGAATTGTCCACAGAGCAACAGCGCGTGTAGATGAGGTCCAGTTGGTTGCCTGATTTGTGAGTCGCTGTAGTAGACACTAGCTTGAGATCAAATGAGGGGAGCAGAGTTTTGAAGTCAGCAGCCTGGGGTTTATCTAGGTGGATGTTGAAGTCACCAAGCAGTACCAGAGGAGTACCTTCTTCAGGAAAGTTTGACAGCAGCACATCCAACTCCTCTACGAAGTTTCCCAATTGACCTGGGTGACAATAAATGACCACAAAGTGGATTTTAACAGGGTGGGTTACAGTAATGGCATGTGATTCAAATGAACCAGTACCTGTAGGTGATGGCTGAAGATCAAATTTCCATTCTTTTGATATAAGGAGACCTTTCCCTCCACCCCTCCCAGTGGTACGAGGAGTGTGGGAACAAGTGAAATTAGTGGAGAGGGCTGCAGGGGTGGCAGTATCTTCAGGTTTGATCCAAGTCTCTGTCAGTGCCATGAGGTTGAGACCGGAATGAGTAGCAAGAGAAGAAATGAAGTCTGCTTTGTTAATTGCAGACTGGCAGTTCCAGAGACCAACTGGAATAGAGAGCGTAGTAGTAGAGGTCAGAGGGACAGGCCGTAGGTTTGTCAGACAGGCCTTCCTGCGACGTACATAGCGTGCTCTCCGAGTGTTAGTAGTGATAGTAGAGATCTGAAAGCACATAGTGACTACAAGTGTAAGATATTTGAGAACAAGGTATACAAAAAGTGAAGAAAGAGGAAAAAAAGCAATACTCAAGTGCCCTGTCGGTGTCCTTGCTTGGTAGAGTCGCGCAGGTAGAGTCGATTGTCTTTACACTCGTCTGTCTTCACACGAGGGCTGCCGCGACCGCTGCCGCGGTGAAACTTAGCGCTTTTGTATTACCCTGATTATCTGTGATTGAAGTCAGCTGGCCATGCCTCACTATTTAGCAGATCGAAACCAGGCAGTCCCGCAATAGGCAAACGCAAAACCAAGCGCCACTTTCAGCACGTATTAACCAGGGTAAGACACACACAATTTAAACCAAAAACTTTCCTAGCAATGACGATCACACACTAGTCTGATGAGAAAACAAAGCAAAACACTCACAAGCTGCTGTCCTTCTCTGTAGCTCGACTGTTTCGTCTTCTTTTACTGATGATTTTTGGATTAAAGCATGATTTAAACAGGTACAGCACATTCACACGCAATCGCTGTCGCAATAATGCATTCAAACAAATGTAATTTTACAGTGCTACTTCATCTGTAACTGTTTTTGAAATCTTTAAGAAATTAATCGATCTGTAGATAAAATAACTCACGAAAATGTACGGTTATTTTCATCATAAACTAAATTGTACCTTTTAATGCTCACAATGTTATTAGTGTGGCGTTTGGAGGAAAAAAAAAGTTTGTACACAATAGCATAATCCCTTTTGAAACTCTCCTGTTATTTTATTTATTTTTATTAGATTTTTATAGGCTACGTTTCGAACATAACATTTCACCTTTAGCTGCGGAGCGAGAGCGGAGTGGTGTTTCTGGTATCAGTGAGCACGAAGCGGAGTCATTATTAAATGCTCGGAGCGCGGAGGAGAAATTGTTGCTGCTCCGCTCCGGTCACATACTGTACTCTGCTGCTAGTTTTATTTTGATCTCCTGGGTCCGCTATTAGCTTACAGCCCGTTAGCATCAGCAAGCGTGGTTGTTGCTAAACGCGCTTACATTGCTAATACTCTATTCACACACATTACCATTGCTGTACTCACTTTTACTTGCTTTAATGGTGGATGAATGTCTACCTTTGATTGCAGGTGAGGACACCGAATGCAGCTCGAGCTCGAGGCCGTGGAGAATCAGATTCGTGACCTGAGGTGAGGCAGGCCCAGCTGAGAGAGCGGAGAGCCGCGCTGGAATCATCCCGGGCTGACGCTCACAAGTCCAGGGTAAGTATACAGCGTGCTGTTAACAGTCCCACCATGTCTACTCCGTGTGTTTCTCTGCAAAGGCCCGGTGCACCCAGGACGCGATCTTCCCAGATGTCCTTCACTTCGGCGCCGGGACACCACGGACCCTGGGTGCATCCACAGCGGAGGACGCAAGCCAGGCCCCGGGCAACGATTTCTCCCCCTCCGATCTTCGAGATTTCCACCCGGAACCGCTTCGCTCCCGTCCGCGAGATGGGACGCGACGCTGTGATCATCGGAGACTCCATCTTTCGACATGTCTGTGCTACGTTAGCCGAAGGTAAAGTGCACACTCGTTGTTTCCCTGGTGCTCGTGTTCTCAATGTTTCTGCGCAGATACCCCCAATCCTGAAGGCCGACGAGAGCCCCAGAGCGGTCGTGCTTCACGCCGGGGTTAACGACACCACGCTGCGGCAGACGGAGATGCTGAAGAGGGACTTCAGGAGCCTGATCGAGACAGGTCGCAGCACGACAACCGCGGCGACGATCATCGTGTCAGGATCACTGCCCACGTATAGACGAGGACACGAAAGGTTCAGTAGACTTTTTGCTTTAAATGAATGGTTGTTGTCATGGTGTAAAGAACAGAAACTGCTATTTGTTAATAACTGGAATCTTTTCTGGGAGCGTCCTAGGCTGTTTCGCGCTGATGGCTTGCATCCCAGCAGAGGCGGAGCGAAGCTGCTCTCTGACAACATCTCCAGGACGCTTCGCTCCATGTGACTAGTAAGACAATTCTCAAATAACTATTATGATGACTTTTGTTCCACTGGCTTATGAGTCCACTCCACCAAACTACTGTTATAAGCATGAGCCCCATCAGACTGGTCATGGTGGAGGTGTTGCAACAATATATAGTGATATTCTCAATGTTACCCTGAAAACAGGACACAGGTTTAACTCATTTGAAATACTTCTGCTTTATGTTACATTGTCAGACATGCAAAAGAAATCTAATGTATCTCTTGCTCTTGTAACCGGCCTAAATCTGCCCACTGTTATGATCTGCGTTGTGTTGGTTTATTCAGGGAAGACACCGGACACTGGAACTGCTGCTCATGGAGAATTTATTTTCATCGAGGAAGTAGATGGTACTCTCCTCAGCATGCTCAAAGGAGTCTGGATGGATTAAACAAAATACAGCAACAATGTGTTCACTCTGTGATTCAATCACCTCTCCTCAGCGCGCTCAAAGCAGACTCAACACACATCACAATGATAATGACATCAAAAATACTGTGTGTGAAACATGTTACATACAATGGCAAAATTAATTGTCACAAGCATTTACACCAAACATACATTACATTCTCCTGCAGCTATTTTTAAGTCAATCACAAATTAGTAAAGAAACAAACTGATACAAAATGAATACATTAGGAAATTTAACAGAAATAAAACATACCTGGATGGATTAAACAAAATACAGCAACAATGTGTTCACTCTGTGATTCAATCACCTGCACAAATCAAATACCAGTAAATGAATCAGTAAAATTCACAGCGTTCTATTGACGCACACACATACTCAATCACCACGTTCTATTTACGCACACACATACTCAAATTGCTGTTCTCAGTAATAAAACTATCAAATCATATCCATCCATTCATAAAACACTTCCTACAACACTTATAACAGTCTTAACTATAATATTACAGCATATTATAAACTCAATCACATTTAGGATAACTTTTATACTCTTATATAAGAAGAGCACCTCTAATTGCTTACCTCTCCTCAGCGCGCTCAAAGCAGACTGAGGACGCAGCACGAGGTGAGAGGCAATGACGTCACGACGTCAACAAAAAAGATCGCAAAACTCTTTAACCAAATGAATACTAATGATGTCAAAAACCAAATTATAGCCTTTTCTTGGACACAGTAATATAAAGTAAATAAACTAAAATTGACAGGAAGGATTATTGGTTAAATACATGTATTCTCAGTGAATATTCACTCATGAATATTAACATCCGTCACATTCACCCCTCCTGAATTTCAGTAATATCCTGACCAAATGACACAAAATTGGTCTAACAGAACCACATTCGCAACGAATCTCATTCGCAGTTCAACATAGTAAGTTACCTGCTTTACAGGTTAAGAAAAATCCAAGGTTGATCAAGTCTCAGATATTCTTAGAACAGTATGCTGCCTTGTACACCATCCAAAAATCTGGTCTGTATTACACTTTGAAATTCACATTGTACACATTTTCACACTATCTTCATAGAAACAAATATCCTTCTAAAATAAAGAAAGAAATGATCCTGATTTCCTTGCTAAAGATGAACCCATTCTCTGAACATAAAATGGTCTCTGTGCCATTGACTCAATTAAACGATTAACTTTCTTGACCATCCTGCCTGCACGGGTCCTAACACCCAATGTGTCAACTGGAATTTGTGCATGCGTGTCAGTCATACTGTTATCGTGTGTGTCATTCAAAGTTTCAGGTAATGAGTCATGATTACTAACAAAAGATTCAGTCTCTCTAACAGGTACTTGATCAGAACCTCCAACAGCCTCATTTTGACTAGGATTTTGTTCACAGACGCTTATTTGACTGTGAACTAAATGATCAGAGTCCAGATCATCATCATCAACAAACTCTTGTCCTTCAATCTGTTCTTGTCCTTCAAGTTACCATGCCCTCGTTCTATCATCAGAACTCTCCTCTTCAAACGAGTCAGACGGCTCAGACACACAAGACTCGCTCTCCATATTGTCAGCATTAGACTGTACGTCATTGTCATCTTGAGATTGTACAACGGGTAGGAAGCTGATGTCAAGAATCAAATTTCGATGCACAACTTTAGATTTGCCTGACTCGTCAATCAGTTTGTATATGTTTGTTTGAAGATTCCGGTCCTTTACAGTATAGACGGTTGGGTCTCACTTATCGGCAAGCTTCCTCTTTCCTCTTTCACTCTTGTTTGCAAGGAGCACTCTGTCTCCGATGTTCAAACTTGTGCCCTTGACCTTCCGATTGTAACCCTTGGCCTGCTTCTGTTCTTTTTCAGTGTGTTTCTGAGCAATTCGAGCCGCCTCATGCAGGTAAGACATTAGGGTTTTCACATAGTTGCCATGGTCAACAATCACAGAGTCATGCAACACCTGCCCAAACATGACATCAACAGGTAGCTTTGGGATGCGACCAAACATTAGCTGGAATGGGGCATAACCAGTGGTCTCATGTACTGTGGCATTATATGCGAATGTCAGAGTCTGTATCTGCTCAGGCCACTTGTGCTTCTCCTTGAGAGGCAGAGAACGAAGCATACTCCCCAGGGTCCGATTAAACCTCTCGGTCCCACCGTTTCCCATCGAGTGATATGATGTAGTGTGGGATTTCTCAACACCTGCCAGCTTGAGCAGCTCTGCTATGATGGTACTTTCAAAGTTGGTCCCTTGATCCGTGTGAATGCGTGTTGGGAAACCATAAACACAGAAGATGTGATCCCACAGCTTCTTCGCAATTTGTTTTGCTTTCTGGTTTACACACGGAAAGGCATGGGCCAACTTTGTGAAGTGATCAGTCACAACTAATACGTCTACAGAACGCTGCTTGCTGTCTTCAGCACTCCAAAAATCCAAACACACTAACGCCATTGGGGCAGAAGTTCTAATGCTCTCAAGTGGGGCTCGTGCAGATGGCTCTGGTGTTTTGGCCAATATACATCTCTGAAAACACTTGACATAGTCCTTTATGTCATGCTCCATTCTAGGCCAGAAAAAGCGTTGTCGAGCTAGCTGGAGAGTTCTTGACTGTCCCTGATGTCCAGTGAGATTGTGTACACCATTTAAGGCTTTACTCTTAAGACTAGAAGGAAGCACCAGTTGAAACCTCTTGTACTTGCTTAAAGGATCTTTTGAGACACGGTAGACTACTCCATCTTGAATCTTCAGCTGATCCCATTGCTTAAGAAGAACTAGAGTCCTGGCATCCATTCCAGCCCTCTCTCGCCTTGATGGTCGCTTCTTCTGACTCAGATATGGCATAATTTTGGAGATCACTGGATCTGACTCTTGGCCATGCTGAATCTCCTCAAGGGGGATTGCTGAGATTGTGTCATACTCAAGAGGTACTGCATTCTGGATGGCCTGAATTGCCTGAATAGCCCTCAGCTCAGTTACAGTTTCCCACTGATTATGGAGGTTCAATTGTGTTCCGACTGCTGTGTGATCACATGACACGGCAAAATTTGGCTGAGGCAACGCATGAAGACTGTTCACTTGCAAACGGAAAGTATCTTGAATTCCATCTTCAGTTACACCTGCAGCTTCAGAGAGTAAGCCGCCATATCGCTCTGTGATGAGGCTGTGACTAATTGTTTTTGTGAAAGGATCTCGGCTCAAAGCATCAGCCACAGTGTTTTTCTTTCCAGCAATATGTTTGAGGTCGAAGGTGTAAGCAGCTAGCTTAGACACCCAGCGCTGTTCACAAGCATCAAGCTTAGCCTTGGTTAGAATATAAGTGAGCGGATTATTGTCTGTCCATACAGTGAACGTGTGGCCCTTTAGCCAATGACTGAATTTCTCACACACGCTCCACTTTAAGGCTAATAACTCGAGTTTGTCTTAATTCTCCTCACAGATGGAGTACACCCATCTTCTTCCATGAGATCAGTTTTTGAGGATCCCCAGAGAAACACCATTTCCATTAATGATGTGGCCTAAGAACTTAACGGATGCTTGCATCCGATGGCATTTTTTTGAACTTAACTTTAGATTGTGGCTCCTCAATCATTGGAATACTACCTCTAACCGCTCCAGGGCTGCATTTTCATCAGGAGCAAACACCAGTAGGTCATCTAAGTAACACAGCAGACTACTAAAATTCAGGTCTCCAAAGATGCTCAACATCATGCGCATAAACGATGCTGGGCTATTGCACAACCCTTGAGGCATCCTGTTGTACTCATGGAGTCCTACTGGAGTAGTAAACGCTGTGTACTTTTTATCTTCTTCAGCCATGGGGATGTTATAAAATCCGGATGTTAAGTCCATAGTACTGAAGATAGTGTTTCCACCCAAGGCAACTAGACAGTCAGACTGATGTGGGAGCGGATGTGCGTCCTTCATGGTTCTGGCGTTCAGCCATCTAAAGTCCGTACAAATCCTCAAGCCGCCATCTTTCTTCCAAACTAGAACCAAGGGCGAAGCATACTCGCTCACTGATTTTCGAATTATGCCTTGTTCTTCCATTTCTGAGAGAACTTGCCGTAATTTTTGATAGTGAGCAGGTGGTACTCGTCGTTATGGCAGTCGGAATGGACGCTCGTCTGTCAAGCGAATGCGATGGACAAAACCACTGACCTCCCCACAATCCAGAGAATGCTTAGAAAATACATCATGGTAATTATCAAGCAGCTGAACAAGCTTTTCTCTTGCTGCATCTCTGACAGAGCATGTGTCAATGTCGATGTCACTGAGGCCTATGGCCTTTAGTCTTTAAGATCAGCTGTGCTCGGTGCAAGTTGACAAGAATTCCCGGACGTGGGCATCTGAACTTGACTGAAACCTTGCAACAGCTCGAAATCTTCCACAGCTAGGCATGGGAACACATCCGCAAGCTTACGATTTCTTTTTAGGGTGACTGGTTTGTCTGAAAGGTTGGTAACTTTTAGAGGAACCCAACAATCTCCCCACAATGGTGTAACAACTCGACCAATGATGATATCCCGTGGGATGGATCTGGAAGAAGTGGCCTCCACAATTACAGTACTCCCTGGTGACATAGCAGTATTACTCGGTAGCCTTCCCCAAACAAGGTGCTCTTTTTTGGCCATAAGTGTAACTGACTGCTGAAGCTTTACAGTCCCAACCTTGTCAGGTGGATGACCACCTCGCCAGCGGCAAGTATTTGCCATGACATCCAGGAATTGTTCACACGATGAAGATGGCTCTGAGACACCGTTAGACACAATCCTCCAGTAATCATCACTGATTTTCATCCTGTGCATAAGGAACTTAATCAAGCTGGTGCCAATGATCAAGTCGTCTCTTTGTCCTGGCACAACTAGAACAGGAACTAAACATCTCTCGCCATACACTTTCAGCTCAACTTCATACATGCATTTTGGCTTAGTTGCTTTACCTCCACAGCCTATTAACATTATTTCCTGCAACAATGGTGTGGGCTTTGGCAACACATCCTCATCCAGCATTCTGCTCTCTACTGCTTCACTGAAAGTGCATGCCATGGATCCTGAGTCCAACATTCCCATCATCTGGAATTTGTCATTGACACAGATGGGTGCATAAAACAATTCATCAAAAACTTCAAGGGTTTGCATATTCTGAGCAATCACTTTGACTTCAACAGGAGCTTGTGCACAGGCACTTTCGTAAACTTGCATGAGATCAACATTTTCGAGGTTTTGCTCAACTCTACCCACACGTCCCCTCTCCTGGTGTGGGCTGACTATTTTAAAGTTGGTGAACCTTGAGGTGGCTGGGCAAACTGATTGTGATCACGGGGTTGGACATTAGCACAATCTTTCTTTATGTGACCAGGCTGGAAACAGGCAAGACAAAGTCGTTGTTGTCGACAATGTGCTAAGGTTGAATGCTCAAGTGAATGGCATACCTTACATGCTCTCACAAGGGATTGGTTCGGCCGAGTGCGCCTCATCTCTGCTTGACTATTCTGGGAAAGAGCACGATCAAGTAAACCGATGAGCGTCTTCATGCAGTTATCATCATTCTGTGGATGAGATTGGGTGCTTTCATTAACATTATCAGATGACAGAACAGGAAGGACACTGGTGACGACCCCACCCTCCATAGGTGACTGGGCATGAGTTGTAACATTTCTCACAACAAAGTTGCGCTTGGATTTGACTGCCAACTGTTCTTTTTGCTCAGTCTGATACCTGTCGAGATGCTCTTGTACCTCACTTGCGGTCCACTTATCTGGTGCTTTCAAGCGAAAAATGGCTGGCAGAGTTGGGTCCGGGCAGTGTTTGACAAACATCATGGCTGCCTCCTGGCATGGATTATCCATCTGTCGCCCAAGCCTAGCTAGAGCCTCCTCTGCAACATCCACAGCCTTATTTAAACGGACCCAGTATTCAATTGGGTTTTCTCCGGCAACAGGCACTGTGCCATAGAAATCAGCTAAAGGCATGTAAGAATATCTGACCTCGCTGAAATGCTGTTTTAGGATATCAAATATCACTTTGGGGTTCTCAGAGGGTCTTAGGGAAGTGTTACTGCGAAGGGTAATTCTAACGATGTCTTTTGCTTTACCCATCAGCCTTGAAAGAATTTCATGATGGTGCTCCAGCACTGGTATGCCTCTTTTACGCAGGTAAGTGTCCATTAAATCCTCCCACTCATGCACACTGAACTTATCTGTTCCATCCCCTCGGAAAACAGGGGGCTCTTTTGCTTCAGACTGCATGACTAGTTTAACTCCTGTCAAATTAAGTGAGGGTGTCTCTGAGAATGACTGAGCTGCACCTAAACTTCTAGTCTGTGCATTGGTTGATGCTCTTTCCCCATACGCTACCCCACTTTGAGCAGAAATTATACTAGTTCCTACTTCCTGAGCAATGTGTGTTATAAGGTTAGACCATGCTGGATCACTTATGTCTGGGCAGAATGATAATGGATTACCTCGTAAATGACTAGGTGTTTGTTCAGTTACTCGAGTGGAACAAAGTTCAGGTGATATTCATTCTTCCTTACCCCTCCCTGGAACAGGTGTGAATGTACGGTCACTGAAAAGTCGACCTCACCCAAAATTTAAATCTGACATGTCCCCCTCAGCATTAAAATTGT
Organism: Carassius carassius; assembly: GCF_963082965.1. NCBI lineage: Eukaryota > Metazoa > Chordata > Actinopteri > Cypriniformes > Cyprinidae > Carassius > Carassius carassius. The sequence continues at coordinate 13,371,366 of NC_081777.1, read as the reverse complement.
CTGCATTGAAACCCTGCGCCATTGTTCCTCATTAACAAATAATTTCACCAAACAATGAATAATGAAAACCTCAAATGTAAAAAAAAAATAAAGATAAGAAAGTTATTAAAAGATACCAAAGGGAAAAATAAAAACTGGTGGCACAAAGTATGAAGTGAAATGTCCAGGTCAGCAAAGTTCACCTATTTGTGTTACTATTGATTGAAACCTTGAGTGAAGTGCAGCATCCACCGGCGACCAAACGGCATTGGTCCTTGGATGAAGATCCTGGAAGACGAACTGATCTTCATCCGGGTCTCGGCACCACTGTAACCGGCCTAAATCTGCCCACTGTTATGATCTGCGTTGTGTTGGTTTATTCAGAGAAGACACCGGACACTGGAACTGCTGCTCATGGAGAATTTATTTTCATCGAGGAAGTAGATGGTACTCTCCTCAGCATGCTCAAAGGAGTCTGGATGGATTAAACAAAATACAGCAACAATGTGTTCACTCTGTGATTCAATCACCTCTCCTCAGCGCGCTCAAAGCAGACTCAACACACATCACAATGATAATGACATCAAAAATACTGTGTGTGAAACATGTTACATACAATGGCAAAATTAATTGTCACAAGCATTTACACCAAACATACATTACATTCTCCTGCAACTATTTTTAAGTCAATCACAAAATAGTAAAGAAACAAACTGATACAAAATGAATACATTAGGAAATTTAACAGAAATAAAACATACCTGGATGGATTAAACAAAATACAGCAACAATGTGTTCACTCTGTGATTCAATCACCTGCACAAATCAAATACCAGTAAATGAATCAGTAAAATTCACCGCATTCTATTGACGCACACACATACTCAATCACCACGTTCTGCACACACATACTCAAATTGCTGTTCTCAGTAATAAAACGAACAAATCCTATCCATCCATTCATAAAACACTTCCTACAACACTTATAACAGTCTTAACTATAATATTACAGCATATTATAAACTTAATCACATTTAGGATAACTTTTATACTCTTATATAAGAAGAGCACCTCTAATTGCTTACCTCTCCTCAGCGCGCTCAAAGCAGAGTGAGGACGCAGCACAAGGTGAGCGGCAATGACGTCATGACGTCAACAAAAAAAAAGACTTGCATTTACTGACCTAATGAACTCTTTTGGAGTCAAGCAAAATGTCACCGGGCCCACTCATCGGTTTAATCATACACTAGATTTAATTATATCGCATGGAATCGATCTTACTGCTATAGATGTCGTACCTCAAAGTGATGATGTTACAGACCATTTCCTTGAATCGTGCATGCTGCGTATCACTGATATTAATTATATGTCTCAGCGTTATCGTCTGGGCAGAACTATTGTTCCAGTCACCAAAGACAGATTCGCAAATAACCTGCCTGATCTATCTCAACTGCTATTTGTACCAAAAAATAAACGTGAATTAGATGAAATGACTGAGAACATGGGCACTATTTTCTCTAATACATTAGAAGCTGTTGCCCCCATCAAATTAAAAAAGGTTAGAGAAAAACGTACTGTGCCATGGTATAACAGTAATACTCACTCTCTCAAGAAAGTAACTCGTAGTCTTGGACGCAAATGGAGAAAAACTAACTTGGAAGTTTTTAGAATTGCATGGAAAAACAGTATGTCCAGCTATAGACAGGCTCCTAACTGCTAGGGCAGAGCATATACACAAACTCATAGAAATTAACCAAAACAATCCAAGGTTTTTATTTAGCACAGTGGCTAAATAAACAAATTACCAGGCACCACCTGATTCAAATATTCAACCAACGTTTAATAGTAATGACTTTATGAATTTCTTCACTGATAAAATAGATAACATTAGAAATACAATAGCGAATGTAGATTCTACAGCGTCTAACACTTCAGTTTCATCCATCGCACCCAAAGATAAACTGCAGTGCTTTACAAATATAAGACAGGAAGAGCTAAATAAACTTATCACTGTATCTAAACCAACAACATGTTCATTAGATCCTGTACCCACTAAATTACTGAAAGAGTTGTTACCTGTAGTCGAAGAACTGCTTCTCAATATCATTAACTCGTCGTTATCTTTAGGTCACGTCCCAAAACCATTCAAGCTGGCGGTTATTAAGCCTCTTATTAAGAAACCAAAACTAGATCCTAGTGAACTGGCAAATTATAGGCCTATATCAAATCTACCCTTTATGTCTAAAATTTTAGAAAAAGTTGTGTCTGCTCAATTGAGCACCTTCCTGCACAAAAATGATCTGTATGAAGAATTTCAGTCAGGTTTCAGGCCTCACCATAGCACAGAAACTGCACTTGTTAAAATTACAAATGTAGCCGCACTGTGTTGTACACTATAATTAACTCAAATGATATATAGGGAATTTTAATAATTAATCAGGAATATGATTAATATATATATCTCATATGACAGTTACGTTAAAATTATTGAAGATGAAAAATAGGTCAATTGTATATATCAATAACTCATTACAAGGCACTGTAATTTACTCATTAATATGTCAATATTCCATTCTTCGTATCAATTATAGTGATATCTCTTACTGTAAATTACCGCAAATCAAACAGTGGTTTGTCCAGCAAAGTAAGATTAACTTATCAACTTTCAATAAAGTTATCACTTCTTATAATTCAAGGAAAAATATTCTCTGGCCATGAAAACATTATCCTATCATTATGAAATTTCGGTTACTAAAAAGTAAAGAGCTTGTAGCTAAAGATCAGACATTTTATTGACTCGTGGTGTGAGCGTCTCAGACAGAGGCAATCATGAATATATATTGGTTTTTAATAATTGAACTAATAATACATCAAACTACAAATCACACAGAGTAAATACGCGTACGACAATACAGACAGTAAACATTTAACAAGACATAAAGGAATCCAAATGAGGGAGAGAGAGAGAGAGAATGAGTGAGAGAGGATGAGAGAGAGAGGTGAGAGAATTAGGCGTGATCACAGAATCACGCGCACAGTTATTCAAACTCACAAACAATAACCCTTGAAAGACAACAACGAATCAAATCACCTTGAAAAGGTAATAGGCAAACTTTAAGCAGCATTTAAATCTCCATAGAGAATGATACTTGCATGTGGTATCTTTGTTACTCGCCAGACCAGCGTGCGTGTGAGCGTGGTCCTTTGTAGCTAGGCGTGTTCTTTCATTTCTTCCGGGGATGCTGCGGAATCGCACAATATTTGAAAGGCCTATAAACAAACTTAATGAGCATAGAATTCGTCTTCCTCGTGTAGAGAGGAACTTAGTAAGTAAAAGAAATGAAAACAACGGAGATGAAAGCTACGGAGGTGAAAGCTCCCGAAGGAGCCATGAGAACGGCTTTTCTCTCAGCCACCGTGCTGAGATCAATGGCGATAGAAGAGCGGACCAAGAGCGCGAAGAAGAGCAAGAACAACAAGAGAAGCAAGAGGAGGAACTTCCTGGGTCAGTTCTTATGGCTTGACTGGTTCACGCCTCTGTTTGCGTGAACAACCAATGAACGTCCGCGATCTGAAGCGGGAAAAACGTTCCTTTGTCTCTGGGGAACCACCCCCTCGCGTGAGTTATAGCTGACAGAATTGAACATTTTTCTTAAGAAAGATTGTATTTCTGAAACGATGCATCTTTTTGTCATTTGTCGACGAGATTCGACACAGTCGGATTTTTACGATTATAAAGATACCATAAATGACATATATAACAGATAGAAACATGACGTTACATTCATATGCAGAATTACACACATTTAAAGTTTGATTAACACATCATAAAACTGCAGAGACTCCAATTTATATGGCGAAACATCTACTGCACAAAAAGGCAATACTCAATACATTTAGAATACATTGAGAAAATAAAAGGGTACTATTCTCTTTTCTAAGAGTTAGCTTTCCTGTCCTGTTTATTCCTTGTCATAAAGTTTTACGACCTGGTCAGGGGGGTAGGTTTACAAATCATGATTCTATTTGAGAACATTAAAATTAGGAGAAACATTTCCAATTTACAAGTCAGCAACTTATAATCCTCGCATAACAAGGATTAACCATTTTATGCAACACACAAACATATTAAAAATACATATTATTAAGGACTTACATAAAGAGCATAAAGAAAAGTTTGTTTGTGTGTGTGTGCTTATGTGTGTGTGTATGTTGTGGAATGTGTTTCGTTTCTCCTTTGAGGCTGCTCACGTGACTTTGGAATTTCTCGTCCAGAGTGTCGTAAATAATTTAAATCCAGCCAGGCTGGCGCCAGGCCAGGCATTTAGTTTAGAGAGAGTTGGGTTTATATGCCTGAATTCAAAATCTACAAGCTTTGGGTTTGCATTGTTTTAGATTCAACGAACCGTGATTCATTAGTTCAGAACCAATGAATCGATGAACTGCATATCCGTTACACAAATGACCTGCTTCTTGCGTCAGATCAAGGCTGCATCTCATTTCTAGTCTTACTTGATCTTAGTACTGCGTTCGACACCATAGATCATGACTTACTCATAGATCGATTACAAAACTATACAGGTATTCAAGGGCAGGCTCTAAGATGGTTTAGATCCTACCTGTCTGATCGCTACCATTTTGTTTACTTAATCAGTAAAATATGGAGTGCCACAAGGATCCGTCCTAGGTTTCCTTATATTTTCAATATACATGTTGCCCCTTGGTAATATTATTAGAAAATACAGAATTAGCTTCCACTTTTATGCTGATGATACTCAGCTATATATCTCAACGAGACCAGATGTACTTCTAAATTATCTAAGCTAACAGAGTGTGTTAAAATATTGGATGACAAATAATTTTCTCCAATTAAATTAGGATAAGACAGATATATTAATTATTGGACCAAAAAACACTACACAGAATCTTGTAGATTACAATCTGCAACTAGACGGATGTACCGTTACTTCCTCTACAGTCAAAAATCTGGCTGTTATATTAGACAGCAACTTGTCTTTTGAAATCATATTTCCCATGTTACAAAAACTGCATTCTTCCATCTTAGAAACATTGCCAAGCTACAAAACATGTTATCTGTTTCTGATGCAGACAAGCTAGTTCATGCATTTATGACATCTAGACTGGACTATTGTAATGCACTTCTAGGTGGTTGTCCTGCATCTTCAATAAACAAGCTACAGGTAGTCCAAAATGCAGCAGCTAGAGTCCTTACCAGGTCAAGAAAATATGATCATATTACCACAATTTTACAGTCTCTGCACTGGCTACCTATGAAGTTCCGTATCAGTTACAAATTATCATAACTTACCTATAAGGCCCTAAATGGTTTAGCTTCTGTGTACCTAACTAGCCTTCTACCACGTTACAATCCATCACACTCCCTAAGGTCACAGAACGCTGGACTTTTGGTAGTTCCTAGGATAGCAAAGTCCACTAAAGGAGGTAGAGCTTTTTCACATTTGTCTCCCAAACTCTGGAATAGCCTTCCTGATAATGTTCGGGGTTCAGACACACTCTCTCTGTTTAAATCTAGATTAAAAACGCATCTCTTTCGCCAAGCATTTGAATAATGTATCTTAAATTGTGAGTGTAGTTGCATCTGATCAAATGTGCATTTTATTCTTTAGCTTGGGTTAAACTAATTAATTTTACTTTGTTGGATCAGCAGCTATGCTAATGATGTCTCTATTTGTTTCTATCTTTTGCCACGGGATTTACATTTTGTAACTAGGATTTACACAAGCTCCAGTCTGGATCCAGAACACCTGATAAGGGATGATGCTGACCCTCAGAGGACCTCAGATGATGCAAACCCTGAATCAACAAACAGAACTAACAAATATTGCTACAAGTGTGACTGCATCATATAATTATTATTAATTATTGATAATATTAATAATGTTCATCGTCTGGCTGACTACGTCTTGTACTAATTTTTCTGAAAAATCCTGTGATACGTGCACAAACTGACAGTCACCACTTATAAGCTATTACTAACTATTGTAGAAACATAATTTTCTGTAAAGTTGCTTTGTAACGATTTGTATTGTAAAAAGCGCTATACAAATAAACTTGAATAGAAAATTGAATTGAATTGAATTATAGAGCTTCAGTTGTTATGCTTTAAATTTCCATGCCATTTGTAATTTCACAGTATTTTCACCTCCAAAATTAAAGTAAAGGCCTATATTATTGTACATTAAAAATATTTGGATCGTCCCTTATTCTTTCCCTAATTTTCTTAAAGAATAAATACTTATTTTCTTCAAGAGTAAACATTATAAGTAAAGAATAAAAGAAAGAACCTCTATTAGCCATTATTTCCCATTTCTTAAGTTAATTGGCAACTTTAATGATGTTATTATCTTTTGGTTGGCACCCTCCTTTAAAAAAAAATAAAAAAGGGGGGGGTTGTAGGAGATATGCGAGCAAATAATAGATTTAAAAAAGAAAAAAGTGGGTGCTTGGTTTCAGAAAATGAATACAGCTCGTAAAAAAATGCTATGATGAAAAAGTCATGCTAACTTATTAATTCATAGACATAATTTAAGCAATTAAAAACGTTTTTTAATACTAGATTCAACTTGAATTTCAATACTATTAAACTGACTTGAAAATCTTAAGGAGTTTATAAGGTGTAACGGTAAAATGTCACAGTGCATGTTAAATAGCCTAAATGAACTTGTATCTTATAGTACCTGAAGACCTTGATTGCATGTTAGCATAAAACTACTTTTGACTTTTTTTTTCTTTCTTTTCTTCAGATGCAATGGAGAAATAAAGCTGGATAAAAACATACATGAAACTTGTAAGCAGTTAACAGCATAGCCTAGATTAAGCCCATACTCCATGTTCCTAAGTATATAATGTGAATTTGTTAACCCACAATAGGCCTAAGACATTTTAACCGATTAATCGCCTATTTTCGTTTGCTGCATGTTTTTTTTTAATATACTAAAAAAATAAATTAAGTTTGTGAGATTGTTATTACATTCAGAAATAATCACGGCAGGCCTAATAATGCTATATAGGCTAATGTACCAACAGGATAGATTTAGTTCCCCTTCACTTTACAACTGTGCGGTTCTACAAGAACATTTGATATTTACCATATTTTCCGGACTATAAGTCGCACTTTTTTTCATAGTTTGGCTGGTCCTGCGACTTATAGTCAGGTGCGACTTATTTATCAAAATTAATCTGACATGAACCGAGAGAAATGAACCAAGAGAAAACATTACCGTCTACAGCCGCGAGAGGGCGCTCTATGCTGCCAGAGATGCTGCTCAGTGCTCCTGTAGTCTACACTGAGCAGCATAGAGCGCCCTCTCGCGGCTGTAGACGGTAATGTTTTCTCTTGGTTCTTGGTTCTAAATAAATGCGACTTATAGTCCAGTGCGACTTATATATGTTTTTTTCCTCGTCGTGACATATTTTTGGACTGTTGCGACTTATACTCAGGTGCAACTTATAGTCAGAGAAATACGGTAGTCTAATTTAAAGGTTATAATTAGTCGCCCTCAACTGTTCACACTTGGGTACTGCAGGTCAGGTTGTAGAGTCATTATATGACGACGTCATAATTATGAGCCAGATCTCCCGCAGCAGCAGAGAATTCCATGCGGTTATGGCTGCTATCATTCACCTATTTAAGTTGATCCAAAGGCACATTCGTTTTACGTTATTACAAGATTGATAGTAAAGCTGGGGAAAAGCTTGCTCCTTCCTTCCTTCCTTCCTTGCTTCTATTGTTATTGGAAGGCGTTATCTGTCTGCTAGATCAAGCAGGGCATTTGATAAGAGGGCAGAACAACAACAAATCCTTTAAATTTACCAAATATAATTCTAATGGATAAATATAATTGCAGTATATAATAATATAGGCTTATAAACAGAAGAAAAAAAAATAAAATAAAAATTTAAAATAATTTAAAGCGGTACATAAGGTAAGGTTTGGCTTATCTCTCTCATTCGCGACAAATCCAAACATGTTGCCCATTTGAAGCTAAACTCTTATTCATTAGGTAAAATAAACTTTGGATTTGTTACGATCGGAACCCAGGGAAACACAGGAGATGAGAGATCCAAATGCAGTGTGGTATTTAATGGGTAATCCAAATCAGAATCCAAACAAACAACGCGTATAGGAATTTGAACAGGAAACTCGGAAGACGAGGAAACTCAGAAGTCGAGGAAAATGGGTGACGGAATGACAGGACTCCGTGAGTGAAGACACCTGAGTGCAATTTACAGGAGTGCAATTACTGTGATGAAGGGACAAGGCCTTGTGGGAATTGTAGTGCCTACGGTGAGGTGCCTATGGGGAAGTGAGACCACTATTGGAGACTCAGGGAAACAGAGACCAGACAGCGTGACATTACCCCCTCCTCCACGGAGCAGCTACTAGATGCTCCGCCTGAACACAAGAAGAGACCATGGAACACAGAGAACAGAAGGGAGGTGGAGTGGCGGAGCATCAGGGGGAGGGACGTAGGACCAGGTAAAATGGGGAAACAGAGACAAGAAGTGCAAAAAACAAAAACAAGGAGCCCTTGGGGGAGGTGGACCGGCGGAGGATTAGGGGGAGGGACGGAGGGCCAGGTCCAGACCACCGCATCCGTGCGGTCGAGGCAGAAGCCCACCAGGGCGGCGCAGAAGACCACCACATCCGTGTGGTCGAGACAGAAGCCACCCCGGGGCGGAGCAGAAGACCACCACATCCGTGCGGTCGAGACAGAAGCCCACCAGGGCGGCGCAGCCGACCACCACAGTGGGATCGAATTAACAGGAGAGCAAGTCTGGTTAGGCAAGTCTGAAACAGAGAACATGAACAAGTTAAGGGTAGCCTCCGTGGCCACGACAGGATCAGTCGATCGCTCAGAGAGTTCGGCTGAGACGTGACGAGGCTCTGGAAGTTCCGCAGAGGTGAGGAGAGACTCTGGTAGTTCAGACGAGACGAGGAGAGGCTCTAGTAGTTCAGCAGAGACGTGGAGAAGCTCTAGTAGTTTAGCAGAGACGTGGGGAGGCTCTGGTAGTTCCACAGAGATGTGGAGAGACTCTGGTAATCCCATGGTGTTTAGACTGGATTCCAGAAGATAAATGCTGACTTGACTCTGCTCTTGAAGATCATTGGTGGCCTGACTCTGCTCATTAAGATAATTGGTGACTTGCATTTGTTCATGAAGATCATTGGTGACTTGCATTTGTTCATGAAGATCAATGGTGACTTGCCTTTGTTCATGAAGATCATTGGTGACTTGCATTTGTTCATGAAGATCAATGGTGACATGCCTCTGCCCATGAAGATAGTCGTGACTTGACCTTGCCCATGAAGAACACTGGTGACTTGACCTTGCCCATGAAGATCAATGGTGACTTGACTTTGTTCATGAAGAGTACTGGTGACTGGACTTTGCCCATGAAGATCTTTGGTGACTTGCCCTTGTCCATGAATTTCACTGGTGACTTGACCTTGCCCACGAGGATCAATGGTGACTTGAATTTGTTCATGAAGAATACTGGTGACTGGACTTTGCCCATGAAGATCATTGGTGACTTGCCCTTGTCCATGAATTTCACCAGTGACTTGGCTTGACTCCTGAGTGTCAACGGTGACTAGTCCTGACTCTGGAAGGTCAACGGTGACTAGCCCTGACTCTGGAGTGTCAACGGTGATTAGCCCTGACTCTGGAGGGTCAACGGTGACTAGCCCTGACTCTGGAAGGTCAACGGTGACTAGCCCAGACTCTGGAGGGTCAACGGTGACTATCCCTGACTCTGGAAGGTCAACGGTGACTAGCCCTGACTCTGGAAGGTCAACGGTGACTATCCCCTACTCTGGAAGTTCAACAGTGACTAGCCCTGACTCTGTAAGGTCATCTGTGACTAGCCCTGACTCTGGAAGGTCAACGGTGACTAGCCCTGACACTGGAGGGTCAACGGTGACTTGCACTGACTCTGGAGGGTCAATGGTGACTAACCCTGACTCTGGAGGGTCCACGAGCACCTGACTCGACTCTGGAGGGTCCACAGGAACCTGACTCGACTCTGGCAGATCCACGGGAACCTGACTCGACTCTGGAGGGTCAACGGGAACCTGACTCGACTCTGGAGGGTCAACGGGAACCTGACTCGACTCTGGAGGGTCAACGGGTACCTGACTCAACTCTGGAGGGTCAACGGGAACCTGACTTGACTCTGGAAGGTCAACGGGAACCTGACTCGACTCTGGAAGGTCAACGGGAACCTGAATCGACTCTGGAAGGTCAACGGGAACCTGACTCGACTCTGGAGGGTCAACTGTGGCTGTCATACTGTGCAGAGGCGCTGGACAAGCAGCCATCTTGTGCCATGACTCTGGACCGGCAGCCATCTTGGGCAGTGGCAATGGGCTGGTGGCTATCTTGGGCAGTAGTGTTGGGCTGGCGGCCATCTTGTGCTGTGGCACTGGGCTGGCGGCCATCTTGCGTTGTGACACTGGGCTGGCGGCCATCTTGTGCTGTGGTGCTGGGTTGGCGGCCATCTTGCATTGTGGTGCTAGGCTGGCGACCACCTTGTGCTGTGGTGCTGGGCTGGCAGCCCTCTTGCATCGTGGTGCTAGGCTGGCGACCACCTTGTGCTGTGCCCTGACCCTAGACTTGCTTGACATCACTTCTTCATCTTCAAAAACAATCACACCCAGGGGGTTCCCTTGTGACATTTCCTCTTCCTCCTCAACAGCAATGATGGGGACTTCTATTGCAAATATTACAAATATTAAGTATGTATACAATACAAATAAATTCAAATGCACATTAAATTCAAAACACAAATATGCACGAACAGCACAAATATTCACAAAAAAGTGCACATCCGGTATAAAAGATGCAAAACAAATGTGCACATTCGGTATACCAAAAAAAGGTGCACATATGGTTTACCAATTCAAAACCTACACAGGTGCACATATAATACACATTTAAAACACATACGTGCACATACAGTTAAAACATATACAACCTAAACATTTGTGCACATACAATATACAAATGCATAACCTACAGAGGTGCACATATAGTATGCATTTAAAACACAGATGTGCACATACAGTACAGAAATATACAACCTAAACATTTGTGCACAAAGGGTTAAAAAATTTGAATCACAAATGTGCACATTTAGTATACCAATTCATAAACTACACAAATGTGTAAACCAAGGACATACCTTTAAAATACTTAAAAAAATAAATATATTCTTAATAAAAATGCTAGTGTACACCATATGCATTGTGTTATAAACGCAATAATAGGATAGTTCACCCAAAAATGAAAGTTCTGTCATTAATTACTCTCCCTCATGTCATTCCAAACCCGTTAAGACCTCTGTTCATCTTCAGAACACAAATTAAGGTATTTTTGATGGAATCTGACAGATCTCTGACCCTCCCATAGACAGCAAGGGTCCTTACACGTTCAACGTCCAGAAATATAGCAAGGAGATCGGTAAAATAATTGTCACCAGTCATCAGGGGTTCAACCATAATATTATGCTATGAAAAGACTTTTTGTGTGCAAAAGAAAATGACTTTATTCAACAATTCTTTTAGGACCCACTAAACGCGAACAGCTTACGATGGTAAGCAGCTGCAATAAAATGATCCATTTTATGTATTTTTTAATGTATTCCTTTTTGGGTGAACTAGCCCTCTAATGTGTTTTGACTACTGGATCTACTGATGATCAGTAACACTAAATACTTAGTTTTTTAGGAGGCAGCAATGTGTAGAAGGAACATCTCCAGGAATATTATAGACTGCATGCTACAAGAACTCCCAAATGGGAGCAGAGGGCTTTGGGTAGTTTACGGCATAGATGTAGAACATTTTGAAGCATTCATTCACTGCTTGAAGTAAGGTCTCCTTTTCAACTGCCTCTCCATTGAAATGATGAAAACTTGATAGGAATTGTCTCCAAGAACCAAGACGTGTGGATCTGGGCTTGTCTCATTGTTGAGGTAGTGCACCATATTAGTACCAACCCTGAAAGAATAAGTAAACTTTAGTTGGCATATAGGATAAACACAGTATTCTCATCGCTTCATAACATTACGTTTAAACCACTGTAGTCATGTTGAATATTTTATGGGTTTGGGATAACATGAGGTTGAGTAAGTTACTTAATGGCAGAAATTTCATTTTTAGGTGAACAGACCCTTTAAAGCTTTGATCCTTTGAGCAAGTGACAGGCCTTTTTGGAGTTAGAGGGAGAAAAAGTATTGGGAGAAACGTCTCGGTTATGTACGTGACCCTCGTTCCCTGATGGAGGGAACAGAATTTATGTCGAACGACATATGGGGTCTCACTTGGGAGGCCAATCATCTCTGAGTTTAAGAGAAAACGCCAATGAAAATTGACTAGTGGATTTAACATACCTGAGCCACTCCGCCAGAGCAATAGACAGGTCCCAGGAGGGAACCAGGGGTGTCCTAGGAGGATTTAACCTTCTGGCACCCCTCAGAAACCTAACGATCAGGTCATGCCTTCCCAGGGACTGACCGTCCACTGCATCGTGATTGGCTGCAGTGGCAGCCACATACACTTCCAGGGTGGAGGGTGACAGCCTGCATTCCAACCTTTCTTGCAGGAAAGAAGCACGACTCTGATCGAGCATCTCCGGGGGTCTTATCGGTGAGAAGAACACCAATTTGGGCGTAGGTTTAGGGGGAGACGCTAGGTACTAGTCCCTATCAATATTTTGAGATGACAAATTTGTCCCCACCAATATTTAGCAAGCTCCTTTGAACTGCTATTTGTATTTTTGCACTGCTATTTGGATCGATTCTAACGGCCACGACGACAGTACAAAAAACGCTGTAATTTGATTGGTGGCGGGGTATCTGACAGGCTACACGCGCGGGCCGGGACTACTTTTAAGCTTGCACTAGCAGTGAGCGGGTGGTGTGCGCGCGCATGTTGACGACGGCCGACGGTAAGTTACCAGGGCCGTCTCTGTGCCACATACAAAAGCCACTAAAAACATTTTAATATTCAGTTTTTTTGCCCCTTTTTGTACTTTGTAGATGCCACCCAAGAAGAAAAAAGGGGACATAAGAAGCTTTTTCATAAAGCAGGGGGTGTTGGGGGTGTCCCGGGGTGTCCCCACCAAAGCTGAGACCAAACCTACGCCCATGTCCGGGTGGGCCAGTAAGGCGCAACCAACAGGACCTGTTCTTCGTCCTCCCTGACCTTGCACAGCATCTGTGCGAGCAGGTTCACTGGGGGCGCCACCAGACAAGTTTTTCACAAGTTCATCAAACAACCGCAGTAAGAATTTTCATCAAGCACGGTGAGTAATGGCTTCTCCTATCATTGTTTCTTGCACCTCTTGCCACATGTATAGTTTATCTATCTCTGTCGCTGATGAGGGATTCACATGTGATAAATGCAGGGAAATAGTTAGGCTGACAGAGAAGATTTCAGAATTAGAGACACGCATCCAAACTTTAATTGAGGACAGTAAGAATGTTAGGGCTCTAGATACGGCTTTGGATGCGTCTAGCTCAGGGATTCCTGTACATTGTTCGGTTCCGGAAACAGAGCCCTTGCAGCAGGGCAACTGGGTGACGGTGAGGCAGCGTAGTCGTGGGTCAAAACACCGCGCTTCTGTTCCGATCAAAACATTAAACAGGTTCTCCCCACAGTGATGCACCCACTGAGAAACCTGATGAAAGTGCTCTAGTTATTGGTGATTCTATTGTACGGAACGTGAATATAGAGACACCAGCCACCATAGTCAAATGTTTACCGGGAGCCAGAGCGCCTGACATCTTGGCAAATTTAAAAGTGCTGGCTAATGCTAAACGTAAATACAGTAAGATTGTTATTCATGCCGGCGCTAATGATGTTCGACTTCGCCAGTCGGAGATCACTAAAAATAACATTAAAGAGGTGTGTGAACTTGCAAGCACGATGTCAGACACTGTAATATGCTCTGGTCCCCTCCCTGCTTACCATGGTGATGAGATGCATAGCAGATTGTCATCACTCAATGGCTGGATGTCTAAGTGGTGCCCACAGAATAACATAGGTTTCATAGACAATTGGACGAGTTTTGGGGCAGACCTGACCTGCTTAAAAGAGATGGTCTTCATCCCTCCTGGGATGGCGCCACTCTTCTCTCTAGAAATTTGGCAAATAGTCTTAGTGTTTATACTTGACTAACTGGGGCCCAGGTCAGGAAGCAGACAGACTGGCTAAACCGACCGTCTGCTAGCTGCCTCCCGTCACAGAGGTCAGTTAATTCTCAGCACATAGAGACTTTTTCACCTAGATATCACACTATAGAGACTGTGTCTGTTCCCCGAACTAGAAAAAATAAAAAACGTCCAAACCAAGTTAAGATTAACAATTTAATTGAGGTTCAACAAATAAAAAACAGAAGCCATATGGATAAACAAATGATAAAGCTTGGCTTATTGAATATCAGATCCCTTTCTACGAAAACACTTTTTGTTAATAATATGATCACTGATCATAATATAGATGTACTCTGTTTGACAGAAACCTGGCTAAAACCTGATGATTACATTATTTTAAATGAGTCCACCCCCCAAGATTACTGTTATAAACATGAGCCGCATCTAAAAGGCAAAGGTGGAGGTGTTGCTTCAATTTATAACAACGTTTTCAGGATCTCTCAGAGAGCAGGCTTCAAGTATAACTCATTTGAAGTAATGGTGCTTCATATAACATTATCCAGAGAAACAAATGTTAATGATAAATCCTCTGTTATGTTTGTACTGGCTACTGTATACAGGCCACCAGGGCACCATACAGACTTTATTAAAGAGTTTGGTTATTTTACATCCGAGTTAGTTCTGGCTGCAGATAAAGTCTTAATAGTTGGTGATTTTAATATCCATGTTGATAATGAAAAAGATGCATTGGGATCAGCATTTATAGACATTCTGAACTCTATTGGTGTTAGACAACACGTTTCAGGACCTACTCATTGTCGAAATCATACTCTAGATTTAATACTGTCACATGGAATTGATGTTGATGGTGTTGAAATTATTCAGCCAAGTGATGATATCTCAGATCATAATTTAGTTTTGTGCAAACTTCATATAGCCAAAATTGTAAATTCTACTTCTTGTTACAAGTATGGAAGAACCATCACTTCTAACACAAAAGACTGCTTTTTAAGTTATCTTCCTGATGTATCCAAGTTCCTTAGCATATCCAAAACTTCAGAACTTGATGATGTAACAGAAACTATGGACTCTCTCTTTTCTAGCACTTTAAATACAGTTGCTCCTTTACGCTTAAGGAAGGTTAAGGAAAACAGTTTGACACCATGGTATAATGAGCATACTCGCACCCTAAAGAGAGCAGCCCGAAAAATGGAGCGCAGCTGGAGGAAAACAAAACTAGAGGTATTTCGTATTGCTTGGCGGGAAAGTAACATATCCTACAGAAAAGCATTAAAAACTGCTAGATCTGATTACTTTTCTTCTCTTTTAGAAGAAAACAAACATAACCCCAGGTATTTATTCAATACAGTGGCTAAATTAACGAAAAATAAAGCCTCAACAAGTGTTGACATTTCCCAACATCACAGCAGTAATGACTTTATGAACTACTTTACTTCTAAAATCGATACTATTAGAGATAAAATTGCAACCATTCAGCCGTCAGCTACAGTATCACATCAGACAGTGCACTATAGACCCCCTGAGGAACAGTTCCACTCATTCTCTACTATAGGCGAGGAAGAATTGTATAAAATTGTTAAATCATCTAAACCAACAACATGTATGTTAGACCCTATACCATCTAAGCTCCTAAAAGAGGTGCTTCCAGAAGTCATAGATCCTCTTCTGACTATTATTAATTCCTCATTGTCATTAGGATATGTTCCCAAAACCTTCAAACTGGCTGTTATTAAGCCTCTCATCAAAAAACCATAGCTTGACCCCAAAGAACTAGTTAATTATAGACCAATCTCGAATCTCCCTTTTCTGTCCAAGATACTAGAAAAGGTGGTATCCTCACAATTATATTCCTTCTTAGAGAAAAAATGGTATATGTGAGGATTTCCAGTCAGGATTTAGACCGTATCATAGTACTGAGACTGCTCTCCTTAGAGTTACAAATGATCTGCTCTTATCATCTGATCGTGGGTGTATCTCTCTATTAGTTTTATTGGATCTTAGTGCTGCGTTTGACACAATTGACCACAACATTCTTTTGCATAGACTTGAACACTTTGTTGGCATTAATGGAAGTGCATTAGCATGGTTTAAATCGTACTTATATGACCGCCATCAGTTCGTAGCAGTGAATGAAGATGTATCCTATCGATCACAAGTGCAGTATGGAGTACCTCAAGGCTCAGTACTAGGGCCGCTACTCTTCACGCTTTATATGTTACCCTTGGGAGATATCATCAGGAAACATGGTGTTAGCTTTCACTGTTATGCTGATGATACTCAACTCTATATTTCTTCGCAGCCCGGTAAAACACACCAATTTGAAAAACTAATGCATTGCATAGTCGATATAAAAAACTGGATGACGAGTAATTTCTTACTGCTAAATTCTGAAAAAACAGAGGTGTTAATTATAGGACCTAAAAACTCCGCTTGTAATAACCTAGAACACTGTCTAAGACTTGATGGTTGCTCTGTCAATTCTTCGTCATCAGTTAGGAACCTAGGTGTGCTATTTGATCGGAATCTTTCCTTAGAAAGCCACGTTTCTAGCATTTGTAAAACTGCATTTTTCCATCTCAAAAATATATCTAAATTACGGCCTATGCTCTCAATGTCAAATGCAGAAATGTTAATCCATGCTTTTATGACCTCAAGGTTAGATTATTGTAATGCTTTATTGGGTGGTTGTTCTGCACGCTTAGTAAACAAACTACAGCTAGTCCAAAATGCAGCAGCAAGAGTTCTTACTAGAACCAGGAAGTATGACCATATTAGCCCGGTCCTGTCAACACTGCACTGGCTCCCTATCAAGCATCGTATAGATTTTAAAATATTGCTTACTACCTATAAAGCCCTGAATGGTTTAGCACCTCAGTATTTGAATGAGCTCCTTTTACATTATAATCCTCTACGTCCGCTACGTTCTCAAAACTCAGGCAATTTGATAATACCTAGAACATCAAAATCAACTGCGGGCGGCAGATCCTTTTCCTATTTGGCGCCTAAACTCTGAAATAACCTACCTAACATTGTTCGGGAGACAGACACACTCTTGCAGTTTAAATCTAGATTAAAGACCCATCTCTTTAACCTGGCATACACATAACATACTAATATGCTTTTATTATCCAAATCCGTTAAAGGATTTTTAGGCTGCATTAATTAGGTAAACCGGAACCGGAAACACTTCCCATAACACCCTATGTACTTGCTACATCATTAGAAGAATGGCATCTACGCTAATATCTGTCTGTTTCTCTCTTGTTCCGAGGTCACCGTGGCCACCAGATCCAGTCTGTGTCCAGATCAGAGGGTCACTGCAGTCACCCGGATCCAGTACGTATCCAGACCAGATGCTGGATCAGCACCTAGAAAGGACCTCTACATCCCTTAAAGACAGCGGAGACCAGGACAACTAGAGCCCCAGATACAGATCCCCTGTAAAGACCTTGTCTCAAAGGAGCACCAGGACAAGACCACAGGAAACAGATGATTCTTCTGCACAATCTGACTTTGCTGCAGCCTGGAATTGAACTACTGGTTTCGTCTGGTCAGAGGAGAACTGGCCCCCCAACTGAGCCTGGTTTATCCCAAGGTTTTTTTCTCCATTCTGTCACCGATGGAGTTTCGGTTCCTTGCCGCTGTCGCCTCTGGCTTGCTTAGTTGGGGACACTTCATCTACAGCGATATCGTTGACTTGATTGCAAATAAATGCACAGACACTATTTAATTGAACAGAGATGACATAACTGAATTCAATGATGAATTGCCTTTAACTATCATTCTTTCATTATTGACACTGTTTTCCTTATGAATGTTGTTCAGTTGCTTTGATGCAATGTATTTTGTTTAAAGCACTATATAAATAAAGGTGACTTTGACTTTGACTGGGGGAAACGCATACTTGCATAGCACCAGAGGCCAGCTGTGTGCCAGTGCATCCATGCCCAGGGGGGCCTGGGACAGGGAACAGTACAGCTGGCAGTGGAAGGACTCGTGGGAAGCAAACAGGTCTACCTGGGCTTTCCCGAATCGACTCCAGATCAGCTGGACCGTCTGGGGATGGAGTTGCCATTCCCTGGGAAAGGTGAGCGCGTCGGCTGCACGATTGAGCTCCCCCGGGATGTGGATAGCACGCAGCGACTTGAGCCGCGTCTGACGCCAGAGGAGGAGATGGCGGGCGAGCTGAGACATGCGACGTGATCGTAGACCGCCCTGTCGGTTGATGTACGAAACAGCCACAGTATTGTCCGTGCAGAACAGAACTCAGGCAGTTCAGCACTGACTGGGCACGCTCGCTGGTGAGCCGTGCCATCATACTCACAGAGTTTAACTCCATACCGAGATAAGAGATTCTCTGCACCGGGGAGGGCTCGCTCTTCTCTCGGTTGACCTGAAGCCCCAACTGACTGAGGTGCCAGAGCACCAAGTACCTGTGATCGCACATCTCCTCTCAGGGCCATAATGAGCCAGTTGTCGAGAGAGTTGAGGATCCTGATGCCCACTTCCCAGAGTGGGGAAAGGGTGCCTTCTGCGACCTTCGTGAAGACACGGGAGGACAGGGAGAGCCCGAAGGGGAGGACCTTATACTGCCATGCCTGACCCTCGAATGCAAAATGCAGAACGGTCTGTGGCGAGGGAGGATTGAGACATGAAGTACGTATCTTTCAGGTCGATCGCTGCAAACTGCAACGGAATGGTGGCAAACGGAGGATCACTTCGGGGCTTGATGTGCTGTATGGCCTCAGTCTGCTGTTGTTCTGTCAGGAACTGCTGGGCACAGCCCCTGACAGCGTCGCCACACAGGACAGCCTGGGAGATGGAAGTGTCGAGAAAGTGCACTTTGTCAACGTCTCTCATACCGACCAGGCTGAACCAGAAACGGCACTACTGGACCACCAGAGTGGACATCGCCTTCCCAAGG